>NW_014333443.1:132785-181474 GCF_000341935.2 Cephus cinctus
GGGGAGGGGGTGGGGGGGGGGGGGGGGGGGGAGAACGAGCTTGCGTCCAGTGCGTGATATATGTTTTTATTATTTATTTTTTTAATGGATTTCTAATACATTTTTTAATTATCAAAATTTAATGTAAACGAGATTACTGTAACATCGTTAAGATTTCCCAGAATGGATACAAGTAGGTCGGATTACTAGATTGACGGGGTCACTTCCTTCATAGGTTTTACTATGATTTATCAAGTGGCAGGATGCGTTATATGTATACTTCATTGTCAAGTGCCACTTTATCACACACTGTGTAACACAAGAATTACTATATTTAAATTACGAACGCTCCTGGGTGATGCATATGGTTATTCGAATCTCATTGTTGCGTCGCGAATATCGTTTAATAGCTTTGCGACAGAATTATACTCGATCTCGGTGGTAGCAGTCGCGGCGGCCATTTTAAGATTTAAGGTTTAAGGCAGTGTTAAGAAAAAGCCGCGAAAATTCGAAATGTTCTCTTTCTGTTTCAGTAACCTCTGGGATCCAACACAAATATCTAATATTAATAATAATGATACGGTCGATTACTTTAAATGACAGTGAGAATGGGACGCGCCATGCCGCACGAGAACTGCGTCGCAAACTGTCGACGCAGCTCTGCCGCGCGACCCGATGACAGTACGAGTAATAAAACCAGGAAGTCGTCGCGACGCGAGTCGCAGCCGCTGCCGCCATCGTCGCCACCATCGTCGTGCGCCCTTGTGAACATCATCGGGCCATTTTGTCAAGCTTCGTAACCGCCGTATTAAATATGTACCGCGAGCCCATCCTCGTCGTGGTGTCGTTTCTCTGTATTATTCGGGAGCGACACGCGTCTCTATTGGGCGATAATGGAGGCCTCTGCTCTTCTTTATTTTATTTTTTACCTTTAACGTCAAAGCTCCCTAGCCTAGAACGAGAACTGAGGGCAATAAAGAAAGGAAAGAAAAAAGATACCCAATCAATAGACACGTACACGCGCGCGCGTAACAAGACCAATTATTAAGAATTGCGAGAAGAAAAATGCATAAGTCGACACAACATCCGTATTCGCAGAGTAGTATGTTTTGTGAATGTGGAATGGATCCAATGAATACTTTGCCAAAAAATGGAAAACGAAAAAGTATCGTTATTTTTTTTCTTAATTTCTTTCTCTTTCTTTCACTTACCACTCTGACTTTTTTGCTATATCTTTGGTGATACACATTTACAGTTAACGGACGCACATCTACATTTATTATACGGTACTCCTGTGTGCGAGGGCGGGAGGGGCGAAGGAGGGGAGTGGATAAGAATTATATCCGTACCGTTATAAAAAAAGTGGTTGTGATACTACTGTATTATTACGTATACCATCCACTTTTTTCTAACGCCGATGGCAGCCCTCCCATACTTTTTGGAAAGGGATTGCTTTTTTTTTTTAAGGTATAGCAAAGTTCAGGGACGTATCGATCGATCGATCTAGAAAATAGGGAGATACTCGCTCTTGATACAGTAAAGAAAAAGAGAAAGATTAAAAAGAAAAACAGTAACATCACTTCCTCATTGAATTCCCTCCTTATAAGCTATACCATTCATTCATTCGCTCATTGTATCGTCTCTTTGTAAAAATACAGCGCCGCATTAAGCGATTTTTGACTTTACCTTTCTTTATCACCAGAATTCTGAAAATGGTATGCTACTCAACAATGACGTCTGTTTCTCGGCACGTATTAAGAAATTGGGGCTAATCTCGTTTGGATAAATCATTCGCTAGGCTTAAATCACTGTACAATGTAGTACATGTGAATACTGTGTTTTTTTTTGGGCATCTCAAAAGTCTCCGGTACATAAACTAGATGGCGCTCCTTGACGTGAGCGCTTTAAAGAAGAAGGAAAAAAACAAAGAGAGAAAAAGCTGAGTATCCGCTTGAAAAATAAAGGAAAATCAAATTGATTATCGTGACGAGGCTCAATCGTATGTACACGCACGACGTACACGAAGATCGTTGACAAAAATGAAATACTGATAATATTTGCAATCATAAACACATGCGTGCGCATGCGCGGTAACTCTTGGTTATATACGTGGACGACGATATCAAATGATTCTCTCATAGGTTGGATTTTCGGCCATGTATTCACGTGATCGGCGATCCTGTTTTATTCGGATGAAATTTCTTTTGTCACTATGTTTATTCGTGTTTATTAAAAGTAGCTACTCTACTGTCTTTATCGATGCTACGTGTAATTAAGGAAAGACCGTACGATGTGTCATAATTGCTGAGATTTTCTCCTTTAAACGAATATAAGAGGAACAAGGAGGCTGGTGTGATCGGATTATTATTGATTTGTGCTTATAGATCGAACGCAGGAGGAATTTTAAGGATTTTTGTAGGTACGAAGGATGGGGAGAGGAACGATAAAAGAAATCCAGAAAGACACAGAATGACACATACACATAAATTCATAAGACCGCGCGCATACACGCACATAGATGCCATTTGTCATATGTTTAGCGTACTATTTTCGAAGCACCTACGAATTTCCCTGATCTGTGGAAGTTATTCACGTTGGGCTCCGACGACTGGTTATTTGTTTTAATTTTTCATTGTATCTTGTTTTCTGGATGCTCTGCCTGTGAGAATTTTTTTAAAGATGTCGAAATAATAAATAAACTATACGAAAGCATTTTAATACCACTGTTCTCGATCCTGCTGCTTGTACTATTCTGTTATATCGGATGCGCCATAATTCACGATGTGTGCACCTTGACTAATTAAAGTCTGCATATGACGAATGGCCCCATCGTGAATAAGATATTTTTTTAATTCATATGAAAAGGGATACGCGAAGAGATTTACATTGGTTTATTCGAATTTGCTTTATCGAAACTACGCTAATTGCCACACGACTACTATACTATTACTGCTACTGCAACTACTGCTACTACTATTACTATTACTACTACTACTATTGCTATTGCTATTGCTATTGCTACTGTCTTAATTAAATATGTGACTGCTTAATGGATTTTCAGCCGAGCAATGTGTCGCCGAGAAAATTAAAATGAAAACAAAAAAAAATGGTTACCAAGGAAACGTAGTGAAATGGAGGAAAAAATTTTAGAGTTTCAAAAGCTCACTCCGGCTAACTAGTTTAATTACTATGCAATGATTTTTATTGATAACGAACGAAGGGGAAAGTAATTGAAGGGAAAAATGATATCGAGAGAAACAGATTAAAATTGAGGTGATAATTTTAATAAAAAAAGAACCTGTCGGGTTTTGGTCAGGATTTATTTTCTTCTATGGTATAAATACATACAGTATTGTCATATGTATACATCCACACGCATGCACACTATTTTTCATCGTAATCGTCATGATTCTCAGAATCTTTCCTTTATCATGACATCGGAAGAGGAGATTATGAGTGGAAAAAGATACAAAATTTTGCTTACGATTTTTTTGTCGTTCAACTCTCTGTCCCTCCGGATGTATTGTCGCGACTGACACCATTGAAAATTAATCCTTTGTCATTGTACGGATAAACATAACATAGCATACCGAGGAAGGGTAGAGAACAGACAAAGAAAAAAGAAGCATGGAAATATGCGAAACAAAATGTAATAACATAGAAACTTAGATCATGCGAGGCCCACTATCCCTTGCGCGTGCGCACAAGGGAATCATTGTCTCCGGAAAGAACGGAAACGACGAAGATGATGAGGACGATTCATGCCGGATATTAGGTGTAGCTTTGTAAAACGATATTTCCTCTTAAGATTTTTTTGCATACATCAAAAGAAAAAAAAAGTGAAAAAAAGTGAGATTGTGTTAAGAGAGTAATAAATTTGTATAAAGTGGTGTGCGATTTTTCATGTGTTTCTCTCTCGTGTAATATGCACATTCGGTATTACGATTCCTGTTACCACTGATTTCTATGGAAACCCAATCCTTCACACACGTGTATAACGCATCCATATTTATTAAATATTTTTGTTATAATTGATTAGGGTGAAATAATCGTGAGGGTACTCTGCCACTTTTTAAATAAATAATTGTTTCAAATACACGTTATGGGAATACGTTATATAATGGAAGCTCGTGGCCTGACTGGAATTTCCTGTGATTCTAATTATGAATTTCTTCGGTTTCGTCGGTTGAATAAGAAACCGCAATGGTTTCTCGGTGGTTTTTATTTCGTGGCAGCGGAATCCCCAGTGTGCAGTACGTGAAAGTTCCGGTTTCCGGATGGTTTTTCGAAGAGGATGCTGAGGTCTGCGAATATCCTTTGATCTCGTTTCTCGATGTACTATGTCCAGGGAAAATTGGAATCGCATTTTGCGTAAGGGTAATAAAAACTTTACTCGTGATCTCTGTATTATCAAACAACAGTACTGCGAATATATATTTATAACTATACAAAAGGCATTTTATAGTGCCGTTTATACACCAACGCTCGAACGTGAACGCCCACTGCGATAAATTAACTGAGATAACGGCAACCGCTAGATCAGTACAAATAGGTAATATTTAAATGAACATTACAGTTTCTAAGGAATCCTTTCACCCTAGTGGAAGATGCCTAAACATAATGCGCAGGATAATATATCAAAGTTCTTGGACATTTTTTGTTGTTTTTTCTTTGGAAAAAAAAAAATAAAAATAAAACAGCGATGCTCACAGAACTGAAAACAATGTTGCTAACCGCCAATATCTCTAGAGTATACCGACGATTTGTATTTGGGAAATTACCATGTGTAAGTACGTACGCGTCCGTTTCCATGTACGACCGTCTACGTATATTTGCCAAAGGAAATGTTGTTCTGTGCGTAAGGAAATAAAATATACATTGGAGTCCTCTCTACGTGAACAGTTACGCGTGCGTGCATTTCTATGTATATCTTTATGTATCATTTTTTTTTAAATCGTTTTAATTAGTAGCATAATTAATTCTAAAAAATATTTCGGGAAACCGGCAATTTAGGCTTTCGATCGTTCTGATTATCGAAAATACTTTATACGTGAGAGTTTGCCAATAATTCTTATTTCTATTTTCTCTTCCCGTTTTTTCAATTGGCTCTTTTTGCTTGGTATGGTTGCAAATCCATTGCGGATCCTACAGCGTAGATGGCAGTACCGTTATTTAGTATACGTGACTCGAATAAAAACCTCGAGAGACAAAGAAATAAAATGGAAAATGAGAAAAAATAATTGTGCGCTCATCCCATTTCGAAAACGTATATCACGCATAGTTTTTAGTCACGTCATATCAAAGCCAAGAGAGCGTGCGGTCAAAACAAAAATTATAATTTTTTTTTTTCTTAATTATTTCGATACTTGATGATACCGATGATACTTGATGATCAATGATATCACGTGTGGAATATATACATATATATATATATATATATATAATATATTTATGTATATTCTCGCGGGTAAAGCTATCCATTTTGTACTAAATCTTTGGCTATCAACATAAAACTACGTAACTGTGATTCGCATGAAAATTTAAAACGCTGTCGAATTTTTTCTCGTTATTTGGAAGCAGACAAAAATCATACACCATACAAAAGAATAAGACGTAGCGAAGAACCTGATTATAAAAAAACAGAAGGAGACGCTTTTCTCAATTGGGATAGAACGCACGGTTCTCAATCGTCAGAATTCTTGACAATTAAATAATAACGAGTTATCATCGATATATCGAAGATCGTAATATATAATCTTACAGCAAGTATTACACCGTGATAGTCTACATAGGCGATGAACGACGAGCACGTGTGATACAGTTATAGTAATATAGTTAGGGTGTCTGTGCCTTCCTCGTGTACGCTACGTCTTGACACGTATTACGTAATCGTAATAGTACAATATAATTCATATTCGCACTGTTTACAAGTGATAATACCGGTATTCGTACTGTGGCGATTTTTACTTTTTTTTTCTCTTTTTTTTTTTGGTATCCATTCAAATTCGTCATGTTTGACCACCCTATAGTTGATACACCGACGGCGTGGCTAATTGTGTGCAGGAGTTAATCGTGAATAGTACGAATACTCGTGAAGTAGCAGATCGATACTCGCCGAGTATTCACAAGTATCAAAGACGTACGTCATTCTCGCAGGTAAGTGAAATCGTTTATCGTAATTCAATACTTATCATTCCCCCCCCCCAAACACTTCTTTTTTATACTTTTTAATCATCATAAGGCAAGTGGTCTCGGTGATTAGCGGCTATGTATAAAGAAAAATCATGAAAGTTCAAATTATAATCTTATCGATATCTCTCTCGTGATTCTCTGAAAGGCTTTGTCTTTTGTTTGATCCTTTTTTTTTTCAATTCAACTTCAAACTCTTGGATCTTATTCGTTCTCCTCATCCATCGCAATTGGTTATCGAGAATATGGTTTTTGGGGTATTTATAATTTTTGGATAAAATTGGAAGGGACTGGATTTCTGGTAATGATTGTGCTAATTAAAATTTCTTTTCGAGCGTAGAAAACACTTTTATCCACAAATTTATCGACTTGTCAAATATTTTCTTTTCCCCCAAAAACGATCTTACCTGTTCGCTTTTCTTATTCACGATCACTCAAACTTTTTGTCTTCACTTTCGAAATCTCTCTTAATTTCTTTCGTGACAAAGCGACGTAGTCGCTCTTACGCGATATTACATCACGTCACTTACTGACAACACGCCGTAGCGTAACAATGCCCGTGTTCCTCGTGCTAAGTGATAACAGTAAAGACGAAAAATGAAATTAAAGAATCATGAGTGCACTTTCTCTAACACGAACGTCCAGTTTCAAAAGGATGAATACGGCTCCGGGTCCGAAGACAAGTAAATCCGACGGCTTTGAAGTATATACTCGGAATCAAATAATATTTGTTTTTTTTTTCATTATCCCAATATTTTTTTCACCTTCGACTGTCAGAATATTAAATTTTTGATTCGGCTTTGTCAAAAAAACACAAATGAAGTAACGGAATAACGCGCTATACACGGCTCTTTACGTTCAATTTATTATAATTTAAAAATTAAATATATATATAATATATATATATATATATATATATATATATAATATCAATAATAATCGCGTTAATATTATAATATATGTATATATATAATTATCATCTATAACTTCATTAATATATTATTAAATCCAATCGTTATCATTAATATTATCATTGTTTTTTTTTTATCAGTTTCCTTTTCTTCTATACCTTTTAATGTTACGTGTATTAATGCTCGTTCACATTTATTCTCATCTCGCCCTCTTGTTATCTTATGAATCCCTTATCTTTAAATTATATCCATTAATAAGTATCGTGTGTTATTCATATTCTCACATACTTAATTCCTCGAACTTTATCTCTTATAAAGTACGCACACACATTTTTTTGCACAAACCGCACGCAGGCACGCACTCTCTCTCTCTCTCTCTCTCTCTCTCTCTCTCTCTCTCTCTCTCTCGTGTCACCGTGAATCGCATTAGCGGTAAGTGTAATGGTGCTCTTCGAATAATAATCCCTTTTTTCTTCAATTGCACATTAGACGGTATCCGATAAAAAGAGAAGGAGCGCGACAAAAGTCCCTTTCGCTTCTTGGGCAGTAAAAGAGTGGAGAACGAACAATGAGAACGGAGAAAAAAGGGCAACAGATAGAAAACGAAACGCCGAAGAAAAGGAAACGTGTTTCCTTGGTCTTCAGTAATTGCGATAATTATTGCATTTAATTAAAAGGCCAGCGTCTTGAATCAGCGACGATGAATACGCACATTCGTTTCCGCATGTGTCGAATTGAAACACGAGATTGCTGACCCCATAATATATATATTTTTAATTATATATATTATATATATATATATATATATATATAGCCATGTTCCTAAGCTCACTTTTCACGACTCTCCAATACGCAAGAACCATCTTGAATCACATTGCAATAAATCTATGGCGGAACGCGGAAGTCCAGTTTAATTCTGTATCTCTGACTCGTTTCCGTCTCTTATCTTTCTTACTAGCTTAAACATTCATTCTCGTAAATAAATTAATTAATAGACTCATTAAGGTGACAAGAGTTCGCCAACGACCGAAGGTCCATTCGCATCCAGTCGTTTCGTTTCATTTTTATTCACATCATTCCTAACCCAGTTTCTTCGTGTCTCCTTCGAGCATTTCCGAAAATACAAAAGACAAAAAGGTACATGATAAGATCGCACAAGAAGATCACTCGACTTGAGGTGTGACCGACACTTACCAAGAACACCGTGGGGCTTCAAACATCGATTATTAATTTTTTTCCTATTTCTCCCAGAAACATTCCCTATCTGGAATATACGTTATACAAATTACATACGAAACATCGTGTTTTTTTTTAACTGTCTCGTTAAAAATCATTTTTCGCTTCTTCTTTTCTCGGTTGACACCCACGATAAAAATATAGAAACGGCTTCTTCTTCTTTACGGCTACTGGCACCTTGCCGGCGGTAACTGCTGAAGTCGAAGCGACCCTTTTTTTTCCTTTTTTCTTAAGATGACAAAACGGCGTACACGCTAGACGATGATCACTGCACTATGCAACAACAGGGATTGCTCGATATCGAAAGGGTCCTGGTAGACAACGGCAGATCCTGGCTCTCCGGTCGTTGGCGGATCGTCACCCTGGCGCACCTGGGCTATTGGTTCTCCAAGGAGTAGTGTCGTGACCTCTTCCAGAAGCTCTTGAAGAATCCCTTCTTCTTCGGGGCGTCGGCAGTCTCGCCTGCAACAGTTAAAGAGAACAGGAACACTCTCAGTTCGGGTCACGATAAGACTGTGCTGTTTGGTCATTTTCATTTTCGCATGACGCGATGTGAATACGGCTTAAGGATATCTGTCTCTCTCTTTCTCTCCTCCTACGCCAGCAGAGCCCAGGGACACGCGAGAGCTGCGCTTCGCTCGTTTCATGTATTTCAACCACGTTTTGAGGCGTGCAGTATATTAAGCACAAGGGACGTCCTGACAATGTGTAAGGTTGGTACGCTGCGACGCATCACAAGTGGCGACACTTCCGCTTGGCACATCCACCGATTATACGAACACTAGAGAATTTAATTTTTACATATTTCCCGTGACTGTATTTTCCGTCTTGTTAAGTTAGTCTTGATTTTGGAAAAGCGAATATACACGTACGTGCTTGGATCGGTGATCGATATCTTATGAAGGCCAGTTCACAATGGGTCTTCTTACGTTTTTAGGCGTTCGACTTCTTTACGAATGGTTAACGACGCTCTTGTCGGTTTTAAATGTAGCGAAACATTTCTTCAACTACATGTCGGATCGAAATTTTTCTTTTCTTTAGTTATAACGTACTGATAAAATACCGAAGGGACATTAATCTCTTGCTGTGTAATTATTATTTTATAATCAAAACACCGAGTACGTCAGTATGCGAGAATCGTGACACGTATTATTTTTGACAATTATTAAAGACCACGAATCTTATCAGGGATTACCCAATCGCTGAATGTCAGTTATTAATGTTCGCTTAAAATTTTCATATAATTCCCAGAGCTTGCAACTTACCGTTTGCGTGGTGCGTGACAAAAATTTATGATCGATGATAAATAATTTAATGAAATTCATGTATCGATTACTGCATACAGGATGGCTGGTACTGGATGTATGGGAATTGACAGAGCGAATGTAAGATATACTGGATCCCCGTGGAAGTCGGAGGATCAAGAAATGATTTTTCTTTGGAGTGGAGAAATCAAAAATAAAACCACGAAGTTGGGAAATCGGGAAGGAAAAACGAAAGTGAGTTCGCAAAGTTGCTGAGTGGGAATCAATACCAATAGTGTACCTATACATCTGTACTGTACGTTCAATTCAGAATCTCGGGTGTGTCCGGATCTTCGGTGCGCAGCATCCCTTCAATTTAACCCAACGTGACGACACTTGTATTCACGATTTCGCCACTATTCTCGTAAATGCGCTCCTAATCCTATTTCTGAACTCCCATTTTCCTATTAATAGGACAAACAAAGTCGTCTTTCTGGAGCTACATGACGTTTACGCGTGCATCATGTGCCTCGTGGGGCGAAATCCAGGTTATTAATTGATTCGTCGCAGTAGAACTGGTGGATAGATTCCAAAGTGCTTACGTATAATAAAGTCGAATGAAAATTCTGACCTGAAAATTCAAGGATTGAATTTGACATATCCGAAAATGTCCGGTTTGCATTTGTCCCTCAGTTTTTGATAAATAACGGTGAAAGCGGCGTCGAAATGACATTTAACCTTGTAGAATGAGTCATTAGCTTCATTCGGAAAAAAAAATATTTTTCAACATTCCTACTATAGACGATTTTTTTAGTTCCTTTAATCCCAGTGGAACATCAGGGCCTATTCCTGTGAGAAGTATCCCACCAATTATTTAGTATCTATTTTGAAAGGCATTTATGTTCTTCACTGTATGACACGTAGAACCGATTTACAACGTTAATTGACTCTCTGGACCAAATAATTTTTAACATTTCGCGTGTGCAATTACTGTAACAGATTATGTTATTTCGACGTTTTTTTTTTTTGCTGCGATATATTAAACCTAACTAAAATATTATATCAATTCACAAGAAATATCACTTAAATTCACTAGACATGTCTATATGGGTTCATAGCAGTTAAAGGGTGAACAGATAATCATTATGTCGATTTAATAAGTGCAATAGTACCGCGTGAAGTTGGCTCTATGATAAAAAATCAAAGGAGCAGACTTATCCGATTAAATGGATAATTAATCTGCGTATGTTTCTGTGAACGCACGTGTTCATATAAAAACAGTAATAAGACGTAGACTCTTAATGGGAGAAGGAATGACGTTATTTTATAAAGAACTAATTTTTACAAACGTTACCAGCCTCGTTGCTGGACAAATTTTCAAAATCTTCAAATACACAGCTGTATCCTATTTCCTTTGACTTTCCGTACTTCTGCTGCTTTACTTGAGCCGTAGTACCGTTGGAAAATTGGCCAGCAACCAAATACCGGAAACTTCTATTAATACAGTCGACGTGCAAATATCGACTGCCGGGAGGGTTCGAAAATTGAAATTCTTGGAAAATAGTTGGATTTCTTTTTACTAATTATGGAAATTCTTCACCGTGATGTTACTATTAAATGCCCATGGAGGATTGACGAAAGGAAAAAAAAAATTCGGACAATCAGCCGTTCAGTTATCGTACATACGTGAATATCTTTACGCTCGTATGCCTACATGATAGATCGATCGATTGTAGCTCGTAAGTTAACTGAATAGTTATACTGGCGCTATTGTATTTTTTAAGAGGAATAAAAATCACTTGGGTCGCATTACTGAGAATCGAACGACAAATTCGAATTCCTGTAGCGTGAAGTAGGAGTCGCGTGCGTTTAGCCTTAAAAAATAAGCCATCCGCTCGGTAAGAGGTCCTGCCAAAAATAGCCTGCTCATATTAATAGTCGAGGAATCCGCCTCTAACAGACATAGAGAGAGTGTTGCTCTTCGGTAGGGTAACTCCAACACCGACAGATTACAGGCAGTGGAAGTGCAGAGTGGAAAAGATATTTTCGAGCAGGAACGTAACCTAAGTTTACACGAGGACGTTAGTCCTGTGCTCGGTAGACGATTTACATGTTAGCCATACTGCAGGGGTTTGCTTGAGCCTAAGCCGAAAATTTATAGAATGTCAAAAGTTGGTAGGAATATTTTTTTAACTGCGAGACCTACCACGCCCTGTGCTAAACACCCTGGATATTCTCGAGGATCCTTTATGAAAGGTCCTACGTGTACTATCTCCGCGGTCAAAATGGTCGTCATGGCAACGAGTTCGATCGGATTCGAATTCCCCGTGTTCATGCGTATATCCCATAAATATTATTTCAAGCATTGCCTAATTTTAATTAAAATTTAAAACAAGGGACAGGTATACTATATGTTTATTTGATTAGCGTGTTTCGGTAGCGGTATGATTTTTTGAAAATTTTCCAACGACCTCTTTGGTTTATTTCTGTAGTGGAGATACTCTCTTACGACAATATTTCGGCTATTTCTTATTTCCCGTTGACGTAAGGCTGCTGAGAGTTTACGTAAAAATAGGCACTGTGCCCCTAAGGGAGTGCTTAGGCGCGGTGCGAAATTCGATTCCCTTTAATTTTTATTCCCGGAGAAGTTGCGCGGTCGATTCGTTTTTACTGAAAGAAAATCAAATGTTAACAGAAACTTACCAGAGTAGGGGCCTGATGGTAAAACTGTATCTTTGCCTTTACCCTCCTTGCTACCACTTCCTATAACAGAAAACGATAAATGTCCATAGAGTACCAGCTGCTTGTAATTCTACAAGCACTAAACAATTGTCTGGCTATAAAAGGTGCACTAACATCATAGTTTCTAAAAAGGCGATTGCTTTGTACATCGAAAGTAAGGCAGAGAAGAAATATCTGGACACTGATCTATCCAAATTAAAAAGTTAGTGCCGATGCTAATGGGACGTTTTTTTTTCTCAAAATTATACATTTATGATCCCTTTTGTTCCCCTATCTACGTGATCGACGTAATCAGTGAAAATAATCATCCTGCATTGCATACAATCAACCACAGGATGACTGGTAAAACCCATTTTCAATTTGATAAGAATTCAAATTTTTCAAATAAAATCACTGTTAAGGTGATGCGCTAATGTATACATGATACATGTTACATCATGTATACATGTATACATCATACAAAAGAGAACCGGTATGTCCCGTAGAACAAGGATTTTGATAGTGTTCTGTAAAACTGGAAATATTTCTATAGAAACACTTAATCGAAATCCTTGTGTTATATTTATTTATAGATATAGGAAGTAAAAAAAGTGATCAGGACAGCATCATAGTCCACGCACGATAATATTGGAATGCTTTCAGCTGATTAGATATAAATTATCTCGTATCCTGCTGGGCTCAAAAAGGACATTATCTAAGAGACATAATATAATAGAAACAAAAAAGACACATGCATGTCCATTCACTGAGAATTGAAACATTCAAGAGCTTCTGATTATTCCGCTTATACAATTTTCTCAAGTTATATCCAAGTTTTCAAACGGTCCTTTAACCATATTTATTCATCCTTCAAAGTTTAAGGTAGTACGTCACAGTTTGGCTAAATAAATGTCAAATAAATATCTATATATGATTTGTTTAAATCCCCAAAGAAATGTAAAAATAAATTATATATAATATTTGTACAATTTATTTAACCCTTAACCGGTTATCTGGGCTCTCGATGACCCCAACGTAAAGCATGATGAACTCTACTGAAATGTGACCGTTGAGGTTTAATACTAGCAAATAATAATTATTCTAATAAAAAAAATCATAATGTTTTCCAACATTTGTTATACGGACGACGATTGACTAGTACTAATTGTTAGTTTCACCGTGTATAAATACGTTTGCAAGGCTAGTGGTTGAACCTAACCTTGGAAGAGCACGTGGTTACTAGCAGTTACTAGCATCGAGTGTATAATTTTGCTAAATAGAAATTGTTACAAGTGAAAAAAAAGTATAAGCTACGCACTGGCAGACGTTTCGTGAAAAAATTACCTGCAGAACAAATTAAAGGGGTATAATTTTGCAAATTTTTTCACGCAATATTGCTTCGCCACATTTTTCCCCAGCATCCACGGTTCGACAAAGAGCATCCCAGTGGAAAAGACATGGACGCCCCATGACTACTATCAAACAATGATTTCTCCATTATTGTACGGTATGAAGTTTTCCGCGAGCATACTTCAATGCATGGGTAAACTTAGTAATTTTTACGGAAATCAAAGACGCTCGATCAAATACAGCCATTTTTCGCCCATCGCCTCAATTTTACCTAACTTTAATAAATAATATCTCAAACTACAGACGCAGTACGTTCAGCTCTTTCGATTACGAAGAAAAAGCTGTAGAGGTCCATTTAGAGCATAATTCTTCCGTTACATCTTAAGCACTTCTTATATTTCCTATATTACGGAAACCAAAGCCATTAGTCAATCGGCAAATTCCGAATGAGCTGTCAATATGTACATTAACTTGTGGTACGGGACATATATGTGTACAATGATACATGTAGTATATACAAAAGTCATTAATTCCACTAACCAATAACAGGAGATGCGAACTTCTTAAGGAAAAGTCAAGTGTCAGATATCGTGAATGGCTAACAACGAACTGTTACATAGACTCTATTATTGGCTGTTATAACGAATGGCTATCGGGTAAAAGGTATTTCTTTGATAAAAAAAAAAAAAAAAAATCTTGCAATTCTAGCATTCAAGATATTCCGCTGAAGTTGCACCTGCACCGGCTCAATCGGAGCGATCGTTTAAAGGCACTGTCGGCGGTAGAAATTGGATCGCGTGATGAACTGACATTATGTTTGGTAACATCATTGAGGAGAGTGACGCTACCATGATCTAGGATAATAGGAATCGATTTCCGGCCTATAGTGCGATTCATTCAGTAGCATTCGACCAAACGAATGTGAGAATTTTCGTTGAAATATCTCGCCTAGGTAGGCTGAACTGTTCCATTTTGGAATTATTCCAAGGGTTCCCTTTATTTCGCTGCATATCGCTGGCAAATTTCGCGGAAATGAATGGCTGGTCAAAATGAAGACAGGGTCGATAGTCACTTGAATAAAAAATAAAAAGGAGACAAAAAAGCGAAAAGACCGGTCTACCCATTTCCCTACATATCCTCATAAGGCATCCCGCATACATAGACTAACATCTCCATAACTGTCTCTCTCTCTCTCTCTCTATATATATATATATATATTTACCGTGTCATGCGTGAAGCATACACACATGCTTTATAGTCTTGGCCATTTAATGGGAGAGATCTTGTCTAGTCATTCGCACGGCAAATGCAGCCAACGAACCTTTTCTGGCTGTTAGTACGAGGCATAACGTTTCTTTAAGATTCCCAATTTTCTGGGCCAAGGACCAATTGCCAGTCGGCCATTTTGCTCGCGAGAGAAAGGACTCTGCTTGGCGGACGGTTCGCCAGTCAAAAATGGAACGACAAGAGAAAATAAATAAATAACAATTTCGTGTCTCAAGTTTCTCCGTACTTTGAGCAGCATCCTGGTACGTATCTCATTAACGATCGATCGGCTAATTGAATTTTAATTTTCTATCTCCCACCTTGCGTTGCGATAATTTTGAAAAATTTGCCCAAAGTTCGTTGCGCCGCTGAGAGAGTGAGAGTGGTCGAGGTTACGAAAGAGGGCAATGCCGCGCGGGTACATGTGCTCCGGCGTCGGCTGCTGGGGGTGGTTACTCTCCCTCTGAATAAATCAATAAGTTCCCAGACCGAGCGACACACACCCTTAGTCAGGGCCGTGCCTTCTTCGAAGGGTACCTGGATCGATTCGCTTTGAAAGTGTCCTGGAGTCTGGGCTTCCTGAATTTCGTTCTTTCCCAGCAGTTAATTGGCATTACTTCTACGGCGTTAAAAGTTTTCCGATCACGATTGGATTCACGAAATTTTTGTTTATCCAATCTTTTAACAATTTTCTGTACAAGTAATTACCGAAATTTCTCGTTCCCGATTTTCTATTAGTTTCGGAATATTTTTCGAAATACTTTTCGGTACCGGCTCATAGTCGAATAAACATTAATGTTTTTTCTCCTGCTTCACCTGAGACACACTCGAGACACTTTCTTTACACAGTGTTTATAGCTTTTTCACGTGTCTTTCATTTTATTATTTATACCGTCATCGGAAAATGCCCGATCGTTTAACTCGGACGTGCTACTTAATTGCACGAAGGGTGGTACCGATAAGAGGGTATTTTTCAATGAAAGAAGTTCAATGGGTCGAGTTGGAGGGTTAGTTACTCTTTTTCACCCTTTATGAATGTTTCCCACAAGTGCCTATAGAAAACCTTCAATCCTCGACCCTTAAGCAAATCATATGCTGCTAATCGCTGTATAAATATATACATATACAGCGATAGACGACAACAGAGTCTAAGAAAAGAACATCTATACGACCGATTTTGATCTCTCTCGAAGATTTTCAATGAATTAAACAATATATCCGTTTCGTAAAACGTTCCCGGAGTCCTTTGAAAATCGGCAAAAGGATGCACGCTCGCAGCTGTTGCGCCGATGCGTGGGACACTATAAAGTCTCATCTATTTATAGTACAGACTCCTCGTAGCTTCGGGCCTTGGGGGGTATGGTATACTGGCCTCGTCACAAGTGCATATTCGTCTACGGCTGTAAGTACGTACCCTCGTGTACTTATGTCACGTACACGTATGCTCTAACGCAAGCGTAACGTCAATGGACATTTTCTACTCGGCAAGTTTTATAGTAGCTTGATTCACGCGTCCCAGAGGTTGAGCCGCCATACAAGTCATCTCTCAACTGTTACACATCCGGTGACTGATTTTCGGCGTTTCGTTCATTTTATAATCGGGAAAAAATAAATAAAAAGAAAAAACATTGAAAATTTGAAGAGCCAACACGATTTGTCGCAAGGTTATTTCATATGAAGATTATTCATTGTACCTAATTTTAAGCGGTCGCGTTTGCCAAGCAATAGCCCGCGGGGCAAGTGATACTGCGAAAGGATATCTAACACAGAAACAGTTGACGTTCGGATAGCTAAAAGAATAATTCGAAAGCCGCCGTGAGGCATCATCACGTTTATCAGCGACGACCAAACACCGACTCCAACGCTTCCAGGGTGTCACGTTTCACGGAAATCTCGCCTGACTCGTAAAGTTTCAAATATCGCGTGCATTCTCGAAATTTTCATCGCGCGCTCGAGTCGGGCATTCGTCTGAAGGCGCGCATTATCAAGCAATATCTCTACGATCCAGATAGATAGACAGTTAGACGGCCAGATAATAGGATGTTCGGGATGTAAAAAAATTTAGTAACAAAACATTTGTTCCATACAGGAAAGATAAAAATGATCAGTCGACAACGATGATAAGGATCGTTCGATGCTCGTACGTTAATACAACTAGAATCGTACTGTTATAAGCGAGTGAAACAGATACGATGGAAAAATAAAAGAATTTATGAAAACATTTTTTATAGGTGCAGTTAAAATTTAAATCTTTTAAAAAGACAAATATTGACAGAGACGTAATCGGATTTGGCTATCAGTGGCATACTTATCATTACAGATAAAGGACCTATACTTCCCAAATTGTAGATATACGGATAACAATCATAGTATATCATGATAGCGAATTAATAGATATTACAGCATTTAATGACAACGAGAAGTTCCCAGAAGGTCGAACTATCGTATGAAGCGAGTAGAGCTAGAGGGGGAATTTGTCCAGGTTATCTCATGATTCCCTAGCGACGGTAATGGTCCAACTCTTGTCCGTCAACCCAGAGTGAAAAGGAGATGAGAATATAAGTACTAAGGTAGTAGCAAGAGCGATAAACAGTTGGAAATATTACTGAGGAGTAGCACGGACAAGAACCCTCAAGAGTACGGTAGTCTAGTAGCAAGGAATCCACTGGAGTCTAACAAGCAAAGTGCACTTCTGGTGAAAATAAGGTAGGCTGACTCGTGGCCAAAGATGCTGACTACTTTTACCCTGTAGATATACGGTGCTCTCCGTTCCTAGAGAACTTCTCCATCTGGTACGTCCTCATTAGAGCAGCGGACGAGCGTCTTTTTATCGTTCTGTCGCCGGTATCGGATTTCAAGCAAAGGAAAAGAAAGAGGGCCGAGCAAAGAGAAATGCAGAAGTAGTGAACCATGATAACCTTGAAAACGAAACGCGATAACGGGAGATTCCAGTTCAAATGACTTTTCATCCTCCGTTCTATTTAACACGAACGACCGATGTTGACTGAATCATCGAGTCCGTTTAGGAAATTATCTGTTGATTAATTTTTGCATATGTCTTTTATTTTGTCAGCTCTGCACAAATCTTTTTTTTTCTTAACGAGGATTGTATTTCTTCGTTTTGCCGTTGATATGCGTGTGTTCCATGTCTCTTTGGCATTGGACCAGTGCAGCCAGCGCGGCGCCATCGCAGACCAACCATGGTCGAAGAAATGGGGAGATGCGCCCTTATGCAGGCACTTTTGTATGGTAAGGAAACGAGCGAGGAAACATAAGAGAAAAAAGTTTCTAGTATCATTGGTCACGTGCGTCGTCGCATCACAGAATTCAGCAGTCAATGGTCATAGTGACTGATATACCTGTATATTGTGTTTGATGCATTGTCGACAGGTGGACATTTGAGCGCAAATAATTGTGGAAAGTCAATGCCAGACCGTCCGCGATACGTTGGAGTTTATTGACGTTTTTGAAGTATGGATAGTCTGAGAGCGAAATAAAAAAAATGAAAGTCCATTTAACGAACAGGCCCGTTTAATAAAGCGATCGAACGTGTCGTGATGAGTTTGTTGGGGGACGTATAGGGTAGCATCTGTGTGACTGGCCGCGAATGGGCTTCGCCCATTCTCATCTACATTCGGAGAATCAACCCTTTTGTACATATTTTTATTTTTCACTAAAGAGCCCAGGAGAGTATATCGCTGGGGTGGCTACCAGACATATACTGGTCGGTGTGCCAGAGCAGACGGGAGTAACGATTGCAACCCCTCTGATTCCACCCTCGCGAACGGTCGCGGCCCTGACTTGCGCCCTTCAACCCTCATCCACCTCACGAGCGGACGTCCACCCCCATCGGGACTTACTGAACGTACCGAAAACATCGGGCACTGGGTAATAGGCTAGTTTAAAATCCTTAGCACTTGGCCAGAGATGTACCAAATTTATGGCAATCAAATTTTTAGTGTTTCCGGACTGAATTGCTATACTGGAATTTTCTGAAAAAGCTTTTCAAAATTGATCGGTCGTGGTCGTTACTCATAGACGGTGCAATTGTTCGGCAAAGATTTTTTGTGTATTCACATACGTACGCTATCATTCTATAAATAAATCATCGATAAGAAACTGCCTCGGGTTGCTACTATAGGACTTTTGTGCGGCTTCGTTCGGTAACAAGTAATTGGTAATGTTTAAGGATTTCACGTAAATAAAAATTCCATGGGAAAATTTTAACCTAAAAGTGTTCGGTCATAATTTATAAACTGTGGGATGGTTTTACGATGTTTCGAGTGTGACAGGAGAAACCGCGTGCTCCGCGAAATACGAAGGTGGCTCCTTTGTTCGTAGTAAGGCCGCCATTTTACATTTTTCTCGAGGATTTTCAATATTTATTTTCTTTATTATACTGCTTCGTCAACTGGCGCAATAGACAGCCAAGTCGGCACCGGTCACTGATACACGTTGCAAATTCTGGTGATTTATTTTATACGAAAGTAATTTTTAAGATTTGTTTGCAAAGTTGTATAAAAAATATATCACTTATTATAAGTCTGATTAAATTCTAGTTGTTTATCGATTTTCAGCATTGATCGTGATGCGATTATGATAAAAATAAAGAACCGTTCGCAGCGTGTAACCGCATCTAATCCTTGTCTCTCCTCACGATTTCAAGGTTGATTACATTCTGCTACAATGCTTCTCATGAACGCCGCTAGGCTACCGACGATGGTAACGTGTTCCACAAGCTAATAAAAAATGTTATACCAAGCGAATACTACGACACTAGTACCCTCTGACGGAAGCTCTGTGAAGTTCATTGCAGTACCCAATTCCGAACGAGAAGTATTGGATGAGCCATTTAAAAAAGAAAATATGTGTTGTAAAACCCATAATCATAAGCGACAAAAAATTTCGGGAAAAATGTGCGTCAAAATATTGGTTGTAGCTTTATATAGCGACTCAAATGGAACGTTGCAAGAGTACTTGAGTTCTTGAAAGTTCAACTGATCGCGGAAAGATGGTGCTGCCTCGACTTTGGCGCCATCTCTTGCAAGACTAACGAACAAGTAACAGCATCATAGAAGTAAACGGTATCCTATATAACATTAAACTTTTCCCTTTTCCATTTTACATCTGAAGAACAATAATAACGTTCAAATTACCCAGAATAAATTATTTCTACGTGAACGAAGGAGTTATGTACGTCTAACATGCAACGGCCATAGGCGCACAGCGATTACAGAAACGATCACACGGATAAAGAAGAATTATGAAAGCTTTGGATGACAAATAATCGTATTTATATTCAGCGAAATAATTTTTAAGCGTTCAATCACTACTAATGATAGATCTTTATGACTAATTATAATAAAGCTATTCTTGATTTCATATCAGTGCGATCGCAAAGGTTTTATTGCACAGCATGTTGGGCGAGGAAAATAACGCAGAACGCATACGACACGAAGAATGTGAGATAAAGTTTGGAGTAACTCCAAGAATCCATAGCACCAGCTACTAATATACTAATCCTCGATTAGAATCTTAGTTAGCACTGAATCTACAGATCGCCTTTCTACCATTGTGCTAATCAAGGGTTAATTAACTAGGTGCTGGTGTAATCGGTTCTAAGAGATACTCGTGTGGTAGCAAGCATTGCACATCGAGAACCCAGACGGAGTACAAGCCTTTCTATACTTGCTGGTACCAATCCAGTGAATGGAGCTCGTATGCCACGAAAGGTCACATAGAAGAGGTTAAGAATAATCCGTGAGAATCCTTTTAACGCGATATTCCCACTTCCCGTTGCCCGCAAACGGACTTTGCGTAACGTATTGCCAAAATATCGAGGCTTATTCCCACCGTCAAGAATCCTAATCGTGATATCTGCCGAAATTCTTGCACTTATATTGCTAATAATTAATTAACACAATTGGTATCATCGTCCTCGGCACAATACAATAATTGCGTATGACATCATAGATTATAATGTATGCTTATAATCGACAGCGCTTCGTGCACGTATTTTAAGTCTTTACGATGTTTAAATTTATCAGACAAATGAAAATATATTTCATACAAGAATCCTGATCCAGCGAATCAAGTGACGGCATACCTGCAGATTTAATCAGAAATTATTTTGGCATATTTATTATAACCCTAATCGTAATAAGAATCGAAGTGGCAATCGCGACTTTACGTACGATATGGAGGACGCGTACTCCTAATCACGATTATCCGTAGTGAGGATTAATTAGCGCGTTTCCCGACGCTTACCTTTCTTGATGAGCAAGCTAGTGACCCTCCGTAGCGCCTCGCGAGTGCTGGACGCGGAGCTGTGCTTACTTTGGCCGAAGTATTTGTTGGGCGTGATGTTTGTCGGCAAAGTCAATGGCTTTCGCTGTTCTCCAGAACCAGGAAGTCGTCCGTCATATGCATTATTCAGACGCTCCAGATGCTCGATGGAAGCCGGTCTAGGCTGATTTGCCTTCCTCGTCGGGTACCATCCGCGATTTGGTCCACCGGCAAGTCTCAGTAACTCCGTTCCAATAATCGCCTGTTCTAGTCCCGGATTGTTTCTTCGATACCTACAAATTAAATAATCATCATTTTAATTATATATTCAGTAGTTGATTATTTCTTACTATATATTATTTATATTATATTTACCCAGTTGTCACAGTAGTCGGTGCGTACCATCCAGGCTGCCTTCGTGATTGCCCAGGATTACCGGCATGTTGAGGAGTGCGTGGAATATCACTTCCTCGAGCGAAAACAGGAGTTTCCGGCAAGGAGCAGGACGTCTGCATACCGGATCCTGTTGCGATGCCGGTACAACCAGCGGCGCCGGCAGCGCCCACTGCACTTCCGCTCGAGGTGCAGGCTTCTGCAGAGGGCGAGTGTCTTTTCGTAAAAGGTCTACGTCTCGATGGTCCTGGCAAATCTGTTGGAAGGGTTCTTCTTTCCACAGGAACCTATAAGCAAAAGATATAGTAAGATTATTTATGTAATATAAAAAAATAAATTTTTTTATTAAAATCCATCGTGTGAAAATCGAAGCGAAAATCAATGTCTACATAATCCGGGTTTACGGTTTCAGATGGAAGAGACTGAGAGAATGATCTGTCTTGACATTCAGCATTTCTAGATGCTTTTACAGAAATTGCCGGAGATAAATTTCAAAAAAAAAAATGTACACTGGAACTTCGATAACTCAAATCTCAAGGGAAACGAAATATGTTTCGAGTTATCGTAATTTTGATCCATCGGGCTTTTCAAGTTATAGAAGTGAAGCATTAGAAAATTCGAAGATTCGTAGCTTTTACAGGTTTTTGACTTATAGAAGTTCGACTTATCGAAGTACCAGTGTAATTAAAATTATGTGAATACATATGAGACCAGTTTCGGGGTCTATATATATAGGCATATACGTGTTATGTATATGATATATACTGGGTGGTCTACTCGAAAAAGTATTGGTTTTAGAAAAATCGTATATACACTTTTTATACGCAATTTTTTATGAGGAACTCTTCATGAGCACTCTTTAAGGGCATACATATAATATGTGGAACATCCCGTATACACATTTGTGTCGATAGAACAAATATGAGAATAGAAGAAAACTGCTGAGCAAAGCAAAGCCAAAGCAAAAGTTGCACCGTTTAATCTTTTCATAGGAACTTGCAATATTGTATTTCCGCGCGACTCTGTACAGGCTGTGCAAACTTTTCGCATGGGTGTAGCCCAAATAATATTGGTAATAACAAGTAAAAATAGAAAATTGCCATAGCTATGTGTATGTATACAATAGACAGAACTCTTTGTTCTTTCTCGCTCTAATAATAAAAACTACATTACTGAGAACACAGAGTTTCCTCATAGCAAGTTTAGAAACAGCCCCCTTATGTCAAACCGAATTATCGACCAGTTCTACCAATATTTTGTATTCGCTGCATGGCTCAAGTGGTGAAATTTTCGATGCCAGCTGCAAATCCTATGGCCCGCAACCCGTTTGTTCGGTATGCGAGTCATTGCTATATATGTATGTCTATATCTACCTAGACGCTTATTGACCGATCACGCTGCAGTTTACTTTTTTGTCGTACATATGGTAAATATAGAGGATATTATATGGAAGTTATATCGATGATTTTCTCACAGAGCCACCACGCCTAATTAACGCCCTGTTGTTTTGGATATAAATAATTAGGATACGCCGACAATAAAAAGATTCTCTCGATTTCGGTTAAATGATATAATATGCATACCTTTACAAGGACGGTGTTTTATTTATTTTAATATTCTTTTTTACGCGGATTCACGTTTTTCTGCTTGAATTCTGTGAGAAAATGTATAAGTATATTCTCAATAACTTCAGGAAAAATTGGTAGAAGGATTTCCCATTTGCAGGTCCTATTTTTCGGTTTTTTATTTATTTTCTCAATTTCCACTGATTTTTCATTCTCTTTCGAAACTCCCTCAACTCGGCATTCCCTACATTCACAAAGCACCTTCCCGGCCCCCTTAATCTTTTTCCGCCTCTTTTACTCCAGTTTTGCCGTCTTGGCATTTTGTTATCGTGACCGTCCATTATTAGATTAAAATTCCGACCCGTCGTCTGGGAGACGCCCTTACTGCTGTTTTTATAAAGGCGCCGACCAGCCATTTTAATAAGGAAAAACTACATCGATATTCTTAATGAAAAACTTTGAGTTTTGCTGTCGTTCCACTGATCCTTGTCTCGCTGCCTAATATTCCTTACTTTTCTCAGAGTTTTTTTTTTTTTTTTTTTTTTTTTTTTTTTTTTTTTTTTTTTTTTTTTTTTTTTTTTTTTTTTTTTTTTTTTTTTTTTCTTCCATACAATAACACACTTGCAAAACTTGTTAATGGCTCTTAGGAACACGGCGTATTTTCATTCGTTCGTATTACGAGATTTATGGGATATTCTATGATTTGAGGTTGCAAATTAAAGAAACAATAAAAGCGACGGACCTTCGACCCTTATAATTATTTTTCCTCGTCGTTGTTTCAACATTAAAAAAGTAATTTTGTCAGCGACGCGAGTTTTCATATCGGCCTCGCCAACTGAATCGCAGTCTCAAGGACCAATCATTGGAAAAAAAAATTGCCAATATTTTCGAGTCCGAGTTACAATGAACCATCCAACCGCTAGGTCACCCTTTGAAACCCCCACGTACCCCCACTGCCTCTTGGCGCGGATTCACCAGGTTCTCGACCTTTTAATGAATATTTCATTTTTCTAAGGAAAAAAAAGACAAAAATAATAACCATAGCCACCACAGGTACCTGTACATTCAAACTTTAAGGACGATAGCTCTGTTTGGCGACGTCATTTTCAGACACGTTTATGACCAAAACGGACATAAAACCAAGAAGAAATAAGAAATTGCCCAAAAACGGCTGCGTACTATTTTTCAGGATTATCCCATAAATGCTATGGCTGCGAGGACTACGCAAAGTCAAAATAAATATATATAAAAAGAGAATCGGTTTTCGTGCGCATTTCCCATTTATGGAGAGCGTGGATACCCAGGCCCTTTTCATTTATATTTTTTTTTCATTTCCAATTCCCTAGTGCTAGTCAATTATCGCCCACTACGAACGCGGTTTATTCATATCTTCATGGCGCGATAATTGGTCGATGGTAAACCATTAATTTTCACGTCTTCCGCCGACTGGAAAATCGCACCGTAAGCTCAGCAAGACGACGACTGGCGAATCGTCGGCAAAGTCACAACCGACGAGCGCTACCGTGTAAATAATTAAAAACATAAATATGTATCACTGAACTCTAGGAAAGCTCTATAGCCTGACTCTCCCTATCATTTTCTCCTTTTCTACCGTCTGCCAACAGCCATCCAGTCCATTTTACGGAAAGCAAGAATTTACATTACGGACATTGCATCACAATGCACTCGCGAAGAACAACATAGTACAGAAGCCCAAAAGCGTAATATAAATTTTTGAAAAGTGCAGAAGCTCTTTCGGGCATTGTATGAGACAGGTTAGGCTGGACGAAAACCAGTCGGATAATGGGGTGAGCATTACGCGCGTATAACGTAATAATACCCATGGGGGTGCGTGTTTGTTAGATAGGTCTTCTAATGGCGTAATTCGCCATAGGAATTGAGCTCGTGTCTGGGATAGATACAGCCCAAGCGAGGGTGAACTCTCAGACTACACGATTCGCAACCCTTAGTTCGTACTAGGTATATCCACTAAGGGTAGTAGGTATCTGCTCGTGAAACATCTATGTATAACGGCGCATTTATACATTATACTCCTGTCCGTATACCGAGTCATATATTATGTAGAAAGCGTGTAGACGCGAGGGATGTTTTATTTATCGCAGTATCAAGTACAGGGAGGGAGAGTCCAGCAGAATCTTTATTCAGTTTCAACCCCGAAAGACTCGAGCCCTAACTTCCATCTAGCAGCATGCCGAACTTTCTAGATGCGAAACAATACGCTCCGTGCTATACTATGCGCCGGGACGCCGAACACGATTAGGAAAAACTACTCCTCAAACTATCTGCGAAGTCATCGAACGTATCTTAGCGAAACTGAACGCCTTTCTTTTTCTTCTTTATCTTATTTCTCATTCTCTTCCCACTCCATCGCGCACATTCTTCTCCTGTCTCAGCTGTTTTGCAACATCCACTCTGATACCACCCCCCCCCCTGCAGACATTGCTATCTCTCGAATTTACTTAGGGGTATCAAACACTCCTAAAACTCGATTAGGGTCGAATTTTTTGATCGAACCGCCAGGGGTTAATACGAGACCTCTATTTTCCGTTGGATATTATGCGTGACGTTTAATTCACTTTGGTATTCTACTGTGCATAGTGGTCATAGAGGTCTTCTGGTATTTGGAGGAACAGCCTGATGAGGAAGAGACGAGAGTAATAGAGGGAAATATAAAATAAGCTATTCGTATGGGAGTTACTGTAAGAGTTCTTCACTTTAGTTTGTATCCTTATTGGAAAAGTAGCTTAGAAAGTATTATAGTATGTTATTTCCATGGAGTTATGCGCATATGGCGAAGGTGAATTAACGAGGCTGCTTTTTTGGTTAGAAAAATAGTGATACCTGATATCTCTTGGAAGATGTCCTTTATTTACTTCCTATGTCTTATTTTCCCTTAATTTTTGATAATTTCATTTTGAAAGAGTGCAGTAAAAAGGAAGAAATAATCATTAATGCTAATGTTAAGTAGGTGATGGTTACTTTTCTTCCTTCATGCAGACCTATTTTTGTTGAAATTTTTAATGTTTGTATCCTCGGTTGTGTGATTTATACGTTACATATGGGTACCGTGGACGACTTATTTGTACGCTCCTTATACGAAATCGCGCAAACCGACACTATTCTATTTTACGACGGTGCCAGATATTTGAGAAGAATTCTTTAACTCCAATAATTCCAAGTGGACTTTTTCCACGGCGAGTACTTGGCGTGTAGAAACTCTTCTCCACAGCAGCTATTTTATGTAAGGCGCATTTTCGTTGTTCAATGTCACACGATGCGATTCGCGCCTGAGTATGGTTTTTGGAAATTGAAAGAAAAGGCATTTATGGTAAATTCGGGGAAAATAAACGATCGTCTTACGTATGACGTATTTCAATCCCAGGATACAGACTGAAAGTTTAAACAGCCCCTTGGGAAGATGACGCCGCGTCCCATTCAATTTCCCAGTCGGGATTGTGTAGCGCGAATCTTCAACGTTCTGCCTAACTTTGCTTGTTTTCTTTGTCAGCTCTTTGCCAATTCTATTTCTCTCTTTACTACCCAGGCGGAGAGCGGACTATGCTTCGTTCTACAATACACAAAGTCATCCCTGGGTAGAGGATGTTACAGTTTCGTGCAAGTGTGTGAATATTTGCATTACTCGAATGGGGGTTCTTGTTTTTCTTTACCTTTTTCTTATTTCTTATTACTAAATTTCCAAGGTAATCAAACTAACCTCTCTCCTGGAGTTACTGCTAGCAGGAGTGCGTCGTCCTCTGGCAAAGCCAGCGTCCATTGATCTGGTGTTCAGTGACAACTGATGATCTTTGGACTCAGTGGAGCTGCGATGAGGAGGAACCCTTGGCCTGTAATCCATCGTTCTGTTCGAATGACTTTTACTTTTTGTAGAGATAACAGCACTGTTCCCCACGTCTGAACTCTCCTCGTCGGCTTCCTCTACGGGCGACGGCGGCAGCGGTGGAAATTCCAACACTTCTACACTCACCTGAAACACGAAAAGTTGATATAGAAAGAAAAGTCATTTTTAAAAAGGTAAATTATACTCGAGAATCAATTATTAGTAGACATACAATGCATATAATGGTAATAGTTTCTTCTCTGGTTGTTATCATCGATTTTACATTCATCGGTATTCATTCAATGCAATAATTAACGATGACGAATGATACAGCCGAATAATTCGTCGCGCTTTTCATGAATGACCATTGTTTTCCATTATTCCTTTTACCAAGCATCGCAGATCCATTGTACGGAAACGCAGTAGCCATTGAGAAGACTCAACTATTATCATTCCATTCGATATCAGGTATCGAATTCAGAGAAAACAAGAAATAGGAACAGAGTGATAGGCTTACCTGAAACTCGGGATTTTTCGAGTCCTCTAATATGGCGTCGATTACATTCTCAATTTGCTTTTGATCATTTTTATGATTCTCAATGCCATTCTGTCGCAATCTCCTGCCAGACGAATAGACATCGGAACTATTCGTCTTTCTTCGATCAAATTCGCCTTCGGAGGACGTTTTCGACGTCTCTGAATCCGAACTGTGCTGCTTCTTGGTACGATTGTCGAACAGATTGTCTACTACCTTGTTATCATTTTCGTAACTGTTCCTCTTTGATGACGATTTCGTCTCGCCATTACGCCATCTTTTACAGTCATAGGATTCGCTATTTTTCACACTTTCGATCTCTTTAATGGCGTCGCTAACTTTTTCCAATTGTCGCCGGTTCTCAGTCAGTGCCTTCTTCACTATCTGATCCTCTATCAATATATTTACCGGGATCTTAGTGTCCAATCTATCGTTTGCCGATCTTATTAATACCTCCTCGGTAACCAGTGTACTACCAGCTACTTTGCCATCCAGACTCTTGGACGTAGTCATACCAGCGAGGCCATTACACTCTCGTTTCTCTCTGAAGTAAGATCCTTTCTTCTTGAAGTCTTTTAAACAATTTTTCGCATGATGATTCGGATCATTATCATCTTCGTCATTATCCCGAGGCGATGCTGGCAATGGGGACAGATCAGTCGAGTTACGTTTTTTACCAATTTCCGAGTAATTTTTATTTAATGATAACTCCTGCTGCTCGTCGGGTACGTCGAGTTCTGATCGATTTTCAAACTCGTCATTAATAACTGGAAGTGATACGCCCCTCACGAGATCCGGTGGAACAGGAGGAGGAAAATCCGGCGGCGGTTCGTCCAATCCTTCCAACTTTCCTTCCTTAAGCAAACTCTTGATATTGTCAAAAGTGCTGGAGTAACGTTTAACGTCGGACAGTCGATTATCTTCGCAATTTTCAAAGGACAGACTCTTCGTCTTCGTCGACGTCTTTGGCAGAACTTTGCGTTCTCGTTTGCGTCCACGTCGTATGACGTACGTACCGTTCTTGGTAAGATCCTGGGGCCTTATCTGATCGAGATCATTCGTCGACGAGTCCGAATACGGGGACACGAGATCATCTTCTGTCGTTGACAATGGTGGATCAGGCCAATCATCGAAATCTCGCAATTTTGATGCCGAACCAACACCTGCAATAGATTAGACATTAGACATTTGCATTAACACTGAAATTAATACGAAAACATTATTTAAAGCTCAATATTGCCAATCAATGAAGATGGAATGAAATTACTTACTAGATATATCACTGCTCTTTCGTCGTCTTCTACCAACGACTTTGGTACTACCAGGTGCATAGAGAGGATCATCCTCGAGGGAGACTTCCCAGGCTATGGAATGTCTCTTACTGATCGGAGGTGGCGGTGGCAAGAGTTCCTCCAAGGAATCGTCCGAAAAGTGTTCCTCCTCCTCGGATTGTGTACGAAAGTCGGCCGAGTTCCTCGTAGAGAAGTCCGAGTTTCTCGTGGAGAACATGTCGGAGTACCGTTCCTCGGAGCAGCGGTCCGAAGTTCTACCTGAGAATCTCTCAGCGGAATCAGCTCGCGGTAGCGAGAAGGAAAAATCCAGGTTTCTAATGGAGAATGGATCGGACGTGGGTACCGAGACATGATCGTTCGAGCTTGCACTGGCCACGGCTATGGAGAAGTCCGAATGAAATCTCTCATTGGAGGTAGAGTTAGCGCGGGAAAAATCGGAACTATCGCAATTCGCTCTCATGGAAAATCTCTCAACACTGACGGAACTCGAGCGCGGTATCGATGAACGTTCCGATTCCGAATTTCGTGAAAATCGTCCCTCGCTCGAGTCCGAATTATTTCTGCGTCTCGATTCCCGATCGCTCGCTGTCGTTCGGCCGTGATTCGCGAGAAGCCGATGATCCTCGACGCTGCTGGATTTCGTTATTTCATTCTGACGACTCTGCTTTCGTGAATTTTGCGAATTTACAACGCGATCGCTACCACCCACGCTTCTTGTGCTACCCTCGTTTGGATGCTGGTGATTGTGACGATGATGATGATTTCTCCTACGTTCCGGCAACATGTCCTCCTCCTCGGATGATCTCCTACGCACCTCGCGGTGCCTTTCCACGGCGGCAGGATTGGTCCTTGGTGGTATCCAGTCGAAAGACACCTTGGCATCGTAGGGCAGACTGGCAAATTTATTTGGCGGACTTGGAGGTTCGGACAGTCGAAATGGTTCGATCTTTCTTGAGACATTTTCATTTTCCCATCCGTAGGGTCTCTGGTGTCTGGTCTTGGGCTGAAAGGAGACACAAATAGATATTAATGGGCTCATGATACGTGAGTTAAATTTTTCAACCTCTTACAGATCGTGACAAATTTATTTTACTATTCGTTCTTCGCTCAGGCTACTTAGGCTTACCAGGGTAGTCTGAGTGGTGACTGCGTGTCCATGGCCTTTATCGTCCATTGCAGCCATCCATTGCTGCCGTCCGCTTCTACGTCCTGAAGACTGCGTACTCCTCTTCGTTGAGTTTCCCGGGGAAACCCTGATAAAAATTTTTACATGCAGAACAATATCACTTTATGGTATACAGCTTATCGTCTTATCAATGCAGGGAGCACCGGTAATCTCCTTCACTGTGCGTATCGATTAACTTCAACCCGTGTGTTTTCAGTTTAATAGATGGGACCATCAAAATCTGAAGGCAATAGTCAATGTTGTCTGGCTGTTTTAAAGATGACTAATCATTATAATGCTTATTTCTATAGAAATGGCCCTGGGGCTTCTTAGACGTACCATTACGTATTTGTCAATAGGTAAGGGATTTACTAAAGAAAAAAGTAAAGGCTGAGAAACTCCGTTGAAAGACAAAAAAAAGAAGGTAAAAGGGGCTGGAATAAATTCCTCGGGCGTTATCAGAACTCTCAGGCTACTGATTCGCTTCGAATAGAGATGAAAGGTTGCGAAGAAAAGTTTGATTGTACCTCGAGGACTAGCAGCTCATAATAGTCGGCTGGCGAGAGGGAGGCAGTAGTGTCATTGAGGACAAACTGAAAGTCAACCGAATCTCTCGCTACTCTCCCGTTCCTTTTAGGCAATTAAAAGTTCACCAAAGAAATTTTATCAACGCTAATAAATAATCGACAATGTTCTCGGGTCCCGCGATAAAGTCACTGCTGTCGTTCGTAAGTAAATACTTGAAATAAATTTCGCCTTACAAGGAAAGAAAAAAGTAACGGAGGTCCTTGAGAAAATCCTGGAGGACAGTACGAAAGAAAGATGGGATACTTGAGGGTGAAATCTGCCGAATTCGTTCACGTGGACAGTGGCCAGTGCGCCACCCTGGAAATCCCTTAATCTATCCCGCGTTCCCTCTCTCCCAAACACTCTGACCCATAACGAATAAAAGTCCCCCCAGGGTGCTGGAAGAAGCCACGTAAAGTCTCCGGCCGAATAGAAAAGCCTGGTACCGTGTAGTAAGACAGGCAGATAACCATCCAGTCAAATTCGAATTTTTATTCGCGTTGAAAACACCTCCCTAAGGTTTTTCCTTCTCTCCTAAGTATCATCCCTCTTCCTAGTCTCCGAGTGCCAAAGCCTATGAATCAAATATAAATGAAGAACAGGCGGAGGGCGAAAGTGCGTATCTCCAACAAATCTCCGAAAAAAGAGAAAGAAAGACCATTGGGAGAAGATATGTCGAAGCAGTAGAACTGGCAGTGTCGCGCATTCGTTAATAAAATACAGGGTCATGGGATCCAAGTTGGTGAATAATGTAAAATCAATCAAACATTAATAAGCCTTGGAGAGAAAATTTACTTTCCAGAAATAGACGTCAGGTTCGAGCCAACGGAGCAGGAATTCAGAATTTGGATTTAACGAAATTCGTGAGCGCGAGAGGGACAACGCTATATAGCATACACACAGCTCAGGTCGGTCGCAAATCTATGCCGTCCCCAGTATCATTTATTTTGTAGGTATCGCTTCCAAAAAACGAATTTCTATTTATTCAGGTATTTGTGATTTTTCTATATCGCTCGTGGGTGCCAGAGATAAGGATTGCGAGGGTAGAACTATAAATTCGTCTTTCACATCCTTTACCGAAACGATACTACGTATATTATAATACGTGTATAGTATCAGCTCGTTTGTTTCCGTTTGTTAACAAGCTTTCCCGTACCAGAATCCCGATCAATGACAAGCAGAAAGCAAGGAAGGGCAAAGCTGTCATAAATAAAGTGACTTACATGGGGAGGAGCGTCGAAATAATACGTTCGGCTTCTTCGGGCGGTGGTGGAAATTCCGATGGTGGTAATCCAACTGGATCCTGAGGCTCTGGACAATCCGGAACTGGACGTAGTGCTACCAAAGCCATTTTGGCTTTACGTCCATTCATACTCATATAGCCGTCGTCTTCGGACTGGTGTCCTGTAACGGGGAAGAATAATTACATAGTTATGTATATACGAATGTTAATTAAGAATATCATACGTGACTCTAATCCTTTACCACGTAACTACAGTGATTCACGTAACTAGCAATCTAATTGCATGGAGCATATAGTACGTGCTGCAAAATATATATAGGTTCTATGTATCTAGTTATTATATATATGTATATACCTAAGGATGGGCTCTCGTCGTCGGGCGTGAGACCGATACTCGGCTCCGTGTTGCTACCGCAATCGCCAGCATTGACACTCCTGATGACCCCGACGACCTCTCCGAGTCCTCCGACAACCCCCAAGACACCACCTCCGACTTCCGCTTCCGTTTCGTGCTCGTCGTACTCGGAGAGCACCTTGTCCAGCAGCTCGATCGATCGTTGCACATCGTCACCTCTGGAACGAACGCATCATCCGATTCTATAGTGATAGTACGGGCGGGGAAATTTCTGGTGGTTAGGTTAAAAAATGATTAGACACGTCATGGTAGCCAAGTAGGTAGCTCCTATTATGCATGTCATAATGAATCTACTCCCTACATCCGTGAAAGTAATATGCGGATAGGTATACCTGACACTCTGGGTATTATCGTAGGGATGAGCGAAGCAGCTGGCAAACGTGTCCGGCAGGTTCGTTAGTGAGGTAAGAGAAGACGAAAAAGGGAAAAAGGAAATGGCTACGTGATACAAGAAGCCCTGACGAAATCACCAAATTTTTAACCTGTGCGAAACTATGTCTATCGTTTTTGATGGCGCGTTTAGTGGCTGCATGGACCAGTGTACTTTATCTAGGAAAATATATAATACACTGTAGAGACTGGTTTACTCGCTCACTCCACCTCCCGACCCTATCTCTCTCGCTCTCTCTCTCCCCCTGTCTTTCCTTCAATTTCTATATCTAGGTGCACCTTCCCTTCCCTCACTCTGTGTCCTTCAAATTCGTCAGTTGCAACATGGCTGCGTTTCCTACTGCCGTAAATAACATTAATTATGAAGAGGTTTCTGCTCACGTCAGGCTAGGGGCTGTCATTTGCCCCGGGTGGCTTCGGGATGACGGTGGTACTCGAGGGTGGCTGCCTGTGTTGGCGATTCGAAACAACCGAGTAATTGCTACGTTTACGTGCACGTTATGCAGCGGATGAAGGCTACATTATATTCTAACTTAGAATGCTTGTTAATTGCTGCCATTTTCACTCTTGAAAAATTATTTTGTTAATACGTGTTAATTGGAATTCAAATGTAATTATCGGCACGCGTACATGAAATCATGAACTAAAAAAAAAAAACAAAATAAAGATAATGTTGTTAAAAAGAAAAGAGATAAAAAGCGCGAGAAACTGAATTAATAAAGCGCTCTCAGGTCGAATTACGAGCTCGGTGTAGTTCAATATCGTCTTCTCACTGTTAATTAAAAAGAATACGCAAATAAAACGATAAAAAAGAAATAGTTCCGTGATATAATGAAATTCGGCTTTGCGCGTAGAGCTTTTTAGGTGAGTTATTAAATGGAAATCGGGTTAGCCGAGAAGGTGAGAAACGAAAGAAAAACTAGAACAACTTGCATATTGTTACAACGTAAAATCTTTTCCAGGTTGTTTTAACGACGAAAGGGCTTGAAAAAGATAGATGCGAGATTCGTCTAGATTCTGATATAGGTAGTGATACTGCAAAATTTATTTTGCACGATTCGTATATGGCGAATAAATGGCCTTGGCGAATTTCATGTGGTAATTTTCGGACTCAGGACGAGGGTCACAAAGTTGTGAATTATTTGGCCATAGGGAAGTGCCTTTTACGTGAAATGACACATCGGGGAGCTAACACAGGTATCTTCAGTACTAGGCCGTGATTGGGTAACCAGGAAGATACCACGGGATGCCAATCAGCAGGCATTTAATTAGGTGAAGGCATCTGGGTTGATGAGGGAAGCTGAGAGGAGCACGAGGCACGAGAAGACGTGATTCTGGCGCAATGCGGCCCCCGTACTTTAGCCTACAATCTCATTTTCGTACGACCCTATATCCTACATATACCTGATGATATAATGCATGATGTAGAGGGTGCGCAGATCACTGAAATACCTATGTGAAGTTCGCCCACAAGTTTCGATTTAAGTAATCTTTTTTTCTTCACGACGTTTGTCAATCGTTTACTAAGGTTTACACCTTTATTACTTTGGTTTCCACTTTTACCGACTTTGAGTTTCACGAAATTTAAATTTAAATGAGTCAGATGTATATTAGTTCCCCGATTTGAAAAACTGCGACCTTTTCAAATCTTTTGCCAGTCGTCTGTTAATCTTCTCATCTGATAAAGCAAACACGAAAGCTTCGCCTAGCTTAGCTTAGAAATTCTCGTATCTTGCCATATCTAGGCGGATATCTTGTATTTCTTTAAGGATACTGGGGTAGCAGGCACAACTAGTCAAGGCGTGAACCTTAGCGAATGATTACCAATAGATTCGTGAAATCTGAATAATAATTTGTTGTGACTTCGCGGAGTCGATTCAAAGTTTATTTTTTAATTTGAAAATGGCAGGTGTGAAAACAAAAGCAAATAGGGTGAGAACGTTTAATAAGCAATTAGCAAAAAATTTCCAAAAAGTTATTGCAATTTTCCAACGTGAGGGATCTAATGTGAATTTGCTCCCGAATTTCAATAAATTATTACTGAAATGCAAAGAAGGAGAAAAAAAATTTTCAAAATACAAAACTGGAGGCTAGCTTCATACAGGTCCTTCGAAGATACTCTTCGCAGGCGTAAATTCCTGCCGAAGATAAATTTTGCAAAAAATGTCGAGGCAAAAGTGTCGTGAACCTTAATGGTTTTCTTGATAAGGGAAGTTCAAATTAGTTCGATCAGGAATGTCTGACGAGATTGGATTCAAAACGAATATATAGTTGCACTTCTTGAAGAGTCAGGAAGTAGGTAGTAGGTACCTAAAGACTTCCGATCCCTGCAGAGCTGTCACAGGGTACTGCGCGTACTTTGACACTTGAAATTGCGAAAAATATCTGCTCGCAATTCCAAGTTTAAGGAAAATTCGAATATGCAATGAATTTTCTTACTTCAAATGAAGATAGTGCACGGTTGTGTCCGAGTACAACAGTAACACTTTGATTAATCGAACTTTAAAATTCTTCCGTTAATTAAGAAATTATTTTCATCGGATCAGCATTTTCTTATCCGCTTCGTCTTTCCTTCGAGGAATCAAAATTAAATTTCCAAAGCATAACCGGATAATAATCACCCTGTATATAGATTAGGTACACGTGCCGTATAGATACATACATATTGGATGCAGTATTTACTACACTTTATATACACAGTTTATATATACGTACTCCAACCCGCCATAATCACTATTATCAAGTGATTAGAGAAAAAAAAATTGAAAAATAGCGAATCCCAAGATTTAATCATCATTGTATCATCGGAAAAAATGATCTTTGCACTGACTGTAAAAATTTTACGAAGTCCGACGGACACGCAGATTTTAAAGTCCCAGAATGCCCCAAGAGAGTTTTAACGTATCTGCGGTACTCCATGTCCCCAACAACAGAGGGATATTTCAGTATGGTCAAAAAGCAGGAATAATAAAAGGGGACAGGGTAGACGTGGAGCAGCTCGGACGTGCAGGTGGCTGGTGAAGGGTGTATTCCAACAAAGGAAGTGACGTCTGAGCTTTAGGTATCTCGAGCCCGAGCCTTGTTACGGTCGATTCATAATTCAAGACTTTAATTGTCCGAAAGCTCGTAGAATTCCGGTGGCGCTTCCCTTCCTTGAACTTCCCAAGGAGCCCGCAACGTTCCCTTTATTTTCTCTTTACTTTCTCATTGATCGATACGCACTACTTACCTTACGCATCGCAATGACAAAAGACGTTTTACGAGAAATTTTCGAAATTCCTAGAAAGCTATAAACAATTTTCAATCTACAGTTTACATTACTCGACTATGACAAAATTCGTGTTATTTTCTCGAATACACCTACAGTAGACTCACTTCTACTTTACATACGTATACATATGTCGTATTGTACACATATTGTATAGTGTGCAGAATTGGGCCTGTATTGATTATCCAGTGACCCTGTTACGAGGTGACCGCATGGATATCGGCTTTCTATACATACTGATATACTTTTCTTTACGTCGTTAGTGTATTTAAACTCCATTTAGATTTAAATACACTATTTTTTTTTTAGATCCATATACACTCGTATAATTCCCACACGAAATGTATTTGGAGTTTAGACGAAGAGACTATTGGATTCTCGTGTTTTTTTTTTTTTTTTTTAATGAACGGTTCGAATTCGATTGTTATTTGGAGTCATGCGTGGAGAGTCAAAAATTCGAATAACGCCCGAGTATCAGAGAAAAGGATAGTACTGACAATTCACTAAATAAAAATTTTGACGGCATATATGTATATATCGACATTAAGAAATGCGGATCTTGTTGCGGAACGAAATAGTTCCGGTTGATTTATCGTATTTCGCGTTCTGGCATTATTACTGTTATCATTATTCGGTGAATATTTCGTCCCCACGCGTCTCTCTCCCCCAATGCCAGGAACCTTTCTATTACTTTGTATCCTCAGAAATTTATTCCTATAGATCGCGGGATTGACACGTTCGCCCACCCTGCGCCTGTAACGGTACATTTCGGCAAAATAAGGGAAACACCGAAACGTAAAAAAGTTTTCTCGTCCGCGTTAACAGCCGCTATTATCCACGCTTACGTATTTCTGTGCACTGATATTTACACAACTTCGGGTTATCCCGTTGACCGAAAAAAAAAAAAAAAAAAATTCGAAAGATTCGTCGATCATTTCCAAAGCAATAAAAGATATCGAGAGGAACGTCGTAGAGGAAAGAATGAGAAAGAAGGAAGAAGAACGGAAGTAGCAGCAAGTAGTTTCGGCTTGCAGAAGCGCCGCCCGTGGTTATAAATTCGAGAGACGTCTCAAACTTTTGTGCCCCTCCGTATTCAAGGAGAAGCGATACTTTACGAATAAGTTAACGTTATAGCTGTACGTCGAATCACAAAAATGTATACGCTTTACTCCTTATGTAAATGGTTCCCGTATTCCCATACAGACGCGCATTGCTCATCCAAGTCGAAAGGAGTTTGATAAGAGACGTAAATTCCCTCCTTTGAAGATAATTCACGTGCAATAAGTAAACCGAATATAATGACGTAGTATATCTGTGTCTCCGGTGTGCATGCGTGTATATCCCACGTGGGAGGGAAACTACGAGGGATAAACGCGCTTATTACAATGATAAAATCCTCTTCCGGTGGGAGGAACGGCGTCCTCTTGAGTCACAAACAATGCTGATTCCATTGCGAGTATCTAGCGAGCCGAGAGGCACGATGTTGCGTGAAAGGAAAACGAGGAAAATTGAAAGGAAGGAAGAAGATGAATACGCGGATAGCTGGGAAACGTTGAAATTTAAGGAAAGCTCTTATAATATTTCTGGTTAACTTATTTCAATTTAGCATACCAAAAAACCGAAAAAGATGAAAAATAAACATACGTTCGATCCATTGATCAACAGTATTCGATGAGATCGGTACCATGTCAAAACCATAAATGATGTATATATTTTTTTAAAATGCAATATGTACACGTAGTATGTGTTCCAAAACTTACAAACAAAATACCCTAGGCCTATTATATCTAAATTTAAATTTCACTTATATTATAAGCGTATCTCGAAGTGCGTTATTCCCCGTCATTTCTATGCTAATCACTTTTTATACACTTTCAACTATTATTCTTACCTTGGAATTGACTATGCATGTACGCAAACAAATCTCAAATCTAATAATGTACATATTTTAGTATTTATGCAAATTAAAAGACCAATATAATTGACGACGCTGATACAATGAAACGTGCATAACGATATATGCTTGGATATTGAATCTGTGTTTATGCACAGCCAATTCCACTGTAAGAACACACTTGTAAGTGCGTAGAGAGTCACTACCCATATAAACGATAGGAAATAACACAGTTCGCTCCACATTTAGATTTGCCATGAGGCAACTTAATTTTTTTAAAGGGTTATCTAAAAGTCTGTACACTTTCTTGTACTACTGCATGTCTCTACGTTAAACCGGACGGTCACAAAGATTGTGTGAATCCGTATCCTTGCCCTCTTGGTGCGAACGCACGCGTGCACGCGTCTATACGTATCTCACGGGCGTAAGACCCCAAAAGCAAACCTCGTTAAATTTGCTAGTTCCATTGAACAACCGATGCCGGTAATTAGCCGAGAGGAGCCTCGAATTAAAGCGGGTCTCATCCCCGTCGCATGGCGGCTATTTCCACCCTTATCGGAGCTCTATCCTGCCACCCCTCTCAACACACTTGTAAATACGCAGATGTACACTATTTGCACGTAGCCCAGAGGAGACAGAGACGCGTCGCCAAGTGTCATTCATCTGAGCATTCGTTGAGTTAACAATAGAGAGGTTCGCCTATGGCACCCCTATTAGTAACAGGCTGCGTAATGTCTAACGTACTAAGGGCTGCCAACCGACGAGTGAGCATTGCTACTAGTTTCGGTACGAGCACCTTGGATTCATGATTAAGGAAGCTGCTGCTAATGCTGGATCCTTAAGTGTTGTCCTTTGGTAGTGGTATCGTGTGCTCTCCTGCGCCGTGGCAGGTATACCTATACTGACTAATTAACGAGGATTGTTAATTAGGCACACGAGGGATCGGCAAACTTGCGGAAAAGTTTTTTCGTCGAGTCGAGATAATAGAGACTTAATACGGGACATGTGTATACATTGTGAAATCTTCTGACGTAAGGTATATAGAGTTAAGTAAATAAAGTTAAGTAAATAGTTAGGTACCTTAATAACTGGTAACGTACAATCGCGTACGTTTAATTGAGATAAAATGGATTTCGATAAGTTTTCAGTACATTTTTTATACTTTTCATTTCTTCTCTTTCACCGTTATTCACCGTTCGCGAACACCAAAGACGCGGGTTCGGTACCTTTGTTCTATGATAAAAAGTTTTGAAACTTTTTTCTACCTTTCTCTATGATGCTTTCTCCAATTCTATTTCGTTTCTTCCCTCCCTTTTATTATCGCGCAAATTTCTAACTTTCCTGGGAACGTCGTTACTCTTCCGAAGCAATTGGCCCTCGATCAACACTGTCATTAGCATTGTTTACTGAGACATCTGCTTAATCGGATTGAATTTTGTGAAAAGGGGAACACCGTGACAGCTGGCTAGTCCGGTAGTCTCTCTGACAGGCACCTCGTCACCGGTTCCGAGTTACTGACTAGTTACTGCCATCCTGTTATGGTAGTTAGTGCATCCGTTGACGTTATTCTCTATTGGCCCGAATTCACGATTCAGTTAGCGTAATGTGATCATCGTGTTAGCTTCGCGATTCTAACGAATCTAACGAACCGTTGCTATGTTTGGAAGACCGGGTTGGAGATGACGTCGGATTCTGGAGCGCAGCTAAGTGATGTAGGAAATAGGAGCAACTATATCTGACGAACTCCTATCTTGAAATTGCGTATAAGATTCTTCATGGCTGACCGACTGGAAGATTCGCGTTACGTTGTCCGAACTGAGAAACTTCTTAAAGCTAAAGCAAAATGGCCAAAACTTTATTTTATTGTCTTTTACAAATATTCTACGAGTTCGGGAGTTTTGCTAGAGTGGCAACGGTCGGGTGAACTTGAAAAAAAATCCTTTCAGCATCTCTTTCCGTATAAATCAAGCTTATTCAAGACTGTCGACAGACACCGAAAAAAAAATTCTTTAAAGTCACTAGAATCTTCGAGTAGTATTTCACGTACCTATAACTCCAAGATAAGTCAAAAAAACCTAGAAACGGCTGATTGCTCAATCTGTGATTGATTTTCGAAAAGAATCACATACCAAAAATACTAATTACTAGCCCGATACTACCGGACACTATTTTTAGATTTTACAAGTGCCACCACTGCTGTAGGCATACCGTAATTTCTCGATATTTTTAAACCTTTCAACTCAACATTATCTGTGGCTCTTTCAATTATGTCCGATAGCGTCAGTATTGCCAACTTTGTACAGCTTCGGTCTCTATACCGCTAAGTACTATTGCTGGCTACCATCGCTATCCATAACAGTGGTACCAAGCACTTTTCGTAGTTCCAGCCACTCGGTTGGATCTACTAGCGAGCATTTACTTTGTTGGTATGCATTATGGCCACTTGAGAGCACTCGCGCCGAGCCAACATTTGTCCATTCTGTTGTCTGCCTGCTTACCTGTCTGCCTACTAACTCTATGAATAGTCAGCACCCCCTACTGCACAATGGCAGTAACTAAAAGTTTTACAACGCGGATAGTTTATACGGACATAAAATTGCCTCGAGTTCTACATTAAATATTGATCAAACGAAAATTCCGCTTAGTTCGTTATTTACAGAAACATGAAAAATGTATGAAAAGCACGAATATCTCTATCGCAATATTTCGGTCAATAAATTTCATTTTTTTCCTTCGTTAAGCTCTAGGAGAATTCCGTGCTTGCAGCTGCAGTCAGAAAAGTATTTTCGATAGTGGCTCTTGCGCAAAATTTCATTAATACCTTGAGAAAGTATATATTGGAAGAAAAAAAAAAAAAAAAAATCCACAAGAGTGAAATCATCTCGAGAACCTGTGAAATTGATAGAGAGCTTCGCAAAGAAAGTATCCAGTTGGAACAGCCAACTGCTACCGGATTCTCAGGCTGTAGGATATTAATTTTCTCACGTAACACTGAAAACAACGGATATCGATTGCTTTGAGAGAACTACTAAACTCTCCATATATCTCTCGCTCCAACTTATTCCTCGCGCCTCTTGCTCTCTTGTGAGCTTTTCGCGTTGCTTACGGCTGACTGGAGTCTCGAGTGATTAGAATTGCCCTAAGTCGGTCAATGGGAAGTGATTGATAAGCTTAACCAGGACAGGCGCCGCCATACTGAACTTATTAGCCAAGAATAGATCACGGAACCTAATGCTGTACGAGCGAATAACAGTCAAAGAAGAACCGAAGGATTTAACCCAATAAACAGTCAAGCCGAATATCTATACTTCCGCATCACCTGCATACGGTACACAAACGTACGTATAGTGATCTATACGTAGATGCGTGCACAGGACATCGCGTTATCTATGCTCGTACATAAATTTATATGGATCCGATACACGTGTGCATATGTATATATATATACTGCACTCTGGACCAATCTATGAGAGATATATATATATACTATATGCCCATCAGCCGCACTAGAGTTCAGGCGTGCACGTGTTTAGAGGCAACACCCTGACTGTACACACACTACACAGCTATTAACCGCTGACCCAGTTACTGTCGGTCAGGCTGGTTATGCACCCAGAACACCGAGTGACAGCGTACATACCCGGGGTACGTGCCAATTTCACTCGGACGTCTGTGAATGTGCACATATGACAGATTGTTCGAAACTAAAGACCACGCACGGATACGAATGCAGATGGATACGTGCGTATAGTTAGACTACGCGGTATGAAGAATATCTTACGGTTATCGAATGGCTACGACGCTAATGTCATCAGAAAGAAAACTGGCTGGTACGATGATTCCAGGACGATCCCCAGTGCCACTGAGAGCTGTCATTATCGTAACGAGCCTCCTGGATACTTGAACGAGGGTCCTAATAATATTAGGGAGGGATGTCAACTCCCGAAAACGTCATCAGACGTCCAGAGGGTTCTGTCGTGGTATACGGTGAAGGTGGTCCTATATCTATGGATGATTCCGGACGGGGGATCAACGTAAAATGTGGGTCACTATCCTGGAGCGAACCCTCCTCAAGCCAGCCTTCGCGCGCAAGACTTGATGAATTTAGTTTGTCCCTACGTGACGAGTAAAAGAAAAAGAAAGTTGCAGAAAAGGCCACGAATTTTGTCTTGAGAATACTTTTCTTTTTTAATATAAAATTGTCATTGGTTGTCGTACGTGACTCAGGATGAAACTTTAATTTTGTGTATAAAAAAAAAAAAAAAGTTATACTGTCTTGCACTGTATTACGAGCCATACGTTCTACCAACAGGAAGCTACGACTATGATGGAACGGAGGCGCAGTGTCGAACGGCCAGTCAATTTCTTCATTTCGGACAGGGGTGCAGCCCTGAAATAGGAAGTAGGAGTATAATAGGACCGTAGGGGTTCCCAGGTTCATGGAAGTGGGGTTGAGTAAAATTACGAAGCCGATCAGTTAAAAGGCATCTACATGATAGATGGGATCCAGTACTCTTGGCACGTTGGCATAAGGCGAAAGGGGTGTGGTGTCTATGGTAGTGCTATAGGAAATATCCCCCTAGCGAAACTACATCACGTATTGAATCTGTATATGGGAGTGTTCACATAGTGGGGTTAACGCGGGATGATACCCTGGTTCAAAAGAGTCTTCACTATTGGCTATAGATGTTGCAATCTTTCAACCTTGCCACCACTCACTCTTACCCATCCGCCTCGATTAAACCGAGCTCGACCTGCGTAACCGTTGGCTAATGGCATCCACCGAGTAATACGATCTCGTGCTATACTTACCAAGCCCCCAAACCCACCCCCTGAAGCAGAGAGGGGCGGAGGGGGTCCGAGGTAAATAAAGTTAACGCTGACGGGGTTCGCCTAACGATATCATGACCCTGGACTCCACCTAAAACTCCCTAGACTTCCGATTAAATTACGTTTCGAAGATCTTTCTTCCTTATTACATACCTATCCTTCTTTAGAAACGTTTTTACCGTAGGCGTAACCTACCAGCCCGCCGTAGGTAGGTACCGTATCATTTCACTTCGATCGGCAGGATCACGTGCTCCAAGAAGTGAAAAAGAAACAGTCCAATGTTATTACATCGAACCCACGCATGAGCGTTGTTACGTATTTTCCGAAATGGTATACTTGCCTATTCGTATTTCCTGTCAGATCTTAAATTATCATATTATCATATATAGTAGACCTCAACAATTTTATTACGAGCATGTGGGTAATTTAAACCGCAGACTAAATAAAAAAAGATGTATACTGACCAAAGGCTCCCCCCGTGCGTGTACCACGACACGAGGAAAAAGTGCCTACGCAGCTAATCATTTCCACTATCAAGTTTCAGAAAAACATCGCGTTCTTACCCGAGAACCGCTGATTTCTCCCAACTGCCTTGAGGCTTCGTTGGTCCTTGCGAACCATAGTAATTACAGTACAGCACGAGGGCAGCCTTCATCATCCCATAAGATGACCACACGTGCATGAACTGGTAATGAGTTGATCCTTGCTGATGTGCCAAGAGAAACAGGCGATGTATAGGTTGGACTAGGCGAGGTATAGTATACAAGACAGCCAATGCACCTAGGTAGGTGGGGGATAACTTTGCCACATGGCCATGTGTGCTTCAGCTTCAAACATCACACGGGCATGTGTGTATACATGCCTATAAGTGCTCTGGCAAATACAAAGATGATATTATGCCGTGAGGAGGCACGATAGGTGAGTGGGCGTTAGGGTCAGGGATACAGGGCCGGGATACCTTTACGAGTTAATGAACTTTTCCCAGGTACATAGATCAGCCACCATAATGAGAAAATATCGCATTTTCGAAATTACTCGAGTAAAAAAGAAGAGGAAAGAAGAAAAAACGGAACAATCATCACTGGGTCATTAGGATATCCCGGACCATTTAGAAGATCTGTTCATGGCAAAAATAATGAAGTTCACGAGAGAAAGTTTTTTAGATTCCCATTAGAGCCTGGACCGGCTTTCACGTAGGACCAAACATAATTTTTTTTTTTCCATCAACATTTAATTAAAAACAAATTGGAATGTGGGATGGACAATAACGTTACCGAATAAGGTCGATTTAAACTTTTTCATTAAGAAAACGATAACGAGCTCTTAAACTTCTTGTATTACCCAAGCGACTCGGGAATCTTGGGTACAATGATAGCAGGACGCGCAGAACCGATAAAAGTAGCTCGGAATTATTTCATAGTCGTCCACTAGGAATAGCAATTCTTGCCAGACCCTGGAATAGAACGTCCCGTGTGGCAACGTCACGAGCCCGCGAGATCAAATAGCGTAAGAAGGTAGAATATAACTTTTTACGATAATACAACTTTTTTTCAATTCCCAAGAAAAATACGAAATTCATAACCGAGGACAGAGGGCAAAGCTAAAATTTTGATGTCTACTCCCTTTTACCTAAGGTTTTCGATCGCAGTATCGGATAGACAGTGTTAATAATATTTTGTCTTCGCTTGACCAGTGTCTTACAGCTTCGTCATCCTTTTCCAATATTCACATTACTTATACCTAGTACACAAAATTGCCGCGATGGCGCTTAGCGCGACCAGCACAGCTCGGTAGTTACAATTGTTACCGCAGGGCGGAGCTGCATTCTAGCGTTTGTTTTCGTAGAGATACTATATGTATACCTATAGATTTTTTATTATAGCCGTGGGCACCTTGTGTGTCAAAGAGAGACGTGGGCCGGGCCATTTTGTCATGGGATTATACAGTATTATACAGTATCTCTGCAGAACGCTTCTTCTTGTATTCATCCCACCGTTAACGTAATCTACTCAAGCCACAGCGCGACCCAAAAACATTTAGCCTCCTGCGGGTTAAGTGTCTCGGAACCACGTGACACATATGCGTATATTGTGTACGATACCATATACGCCTTCTTACATATTTTAACGGTCTGCAATATATTTGTGGTAAGACATAGGTGGAGAGAAGAGAAATAATTTTGAAGTACTTTACTCGTATTTTCCGTGGATCTTGGGAGAATGGGGATAAAGTAAATTCTTAAATTGCACAGTCAGCCGCCTTGCCGTAAAAGCCTCGCTATTTTTCGCGCTTTACCGGTTCAAAGTAAATAAGTAACTATACTGTGTATGTATCACTACGTTTGCGGTCCCTTTGAGCCCGCGAATTTTTCACCTCCGTCGGCATTTCTAAAACTCATTATTTTCCACGGAGGGGTTGCGCGTGGTATTTTTAACCCCCGTAATTACTTCGGCGGAAGCTTCCTGGTGGGCCTTCGTCTGATGGTTTATGAGAATATGGGATAAAAGAAGTACCGCGCGTTGCCTGTGACCCTGATAGGGACTTACCCCTCTGGACCACGGAACCCGTAGTATTAGCTCTAAAGGTCGACCGCGCAGAGAGTGGAAAGAAGAAGGGCTGTTAGCAATGGTGGGAATTGAGGAAGGGTAAAAAGTTATTACAAATTTCCTGCCACGAAGGAAACGGTAATAATTTCCTGAAAGACTTGAGCGCTGCTGTCGTCTTGATGCGTATGCGCCAGACAACCATAAACGAATGAGAACAGCGACTGGCCTGCTGCTATGGCGAAAATCAATGAGGCTGAGAAAAAGAGGTAAAACCGAAGAGAGAGATTTAGTAAACTTTTTGCTATTTCTAATAAAAATGATTCAGGATCTTTTTACAGACATTCAATTCACCCCGACCCTCCAAACAGCCCAATTGCAACCCTTCAATGACCTCTGTTCAAATTACCCCGCACCTATCTATCCGTTCCTAAAGGCCCCGTTGGGGCTAGCAGACTGATTTCAAGATTACAACTTTAATTAATGGATTAAACTCGTTGAGCTTCGTTTGCCAGGAATTAATCGTCACTCCCCTTCCGCCCATTCGTCCCTTCACTCTATACTTTTTCTAGACTTTCGTCCACCCCCTCCGGGACCTGTCTCTTTGCAATCGTCAGTATTTCAACCCTTAGGCTCTTTTTCACCCTCTCGAAATCCTATTATAAACTAGACAGTCGGGACAAGGACAGTTCTACCGAACTAAAAGGGCCGCACGCGATTGGCCAGATTACCCGGCGACAATTTCCCTTAATCAGCCTCAGTTAATAGTTAAAGCCATCTTCGGTGTAATGCGTTTATCAGTTAGGCGTACTTCGAGTGACTTATTATTATAGTAATTATTTTTCCGAACATGGCATTGAAAAATAAAAAATTACGGAACACCCTGCCAAAAATTATAATCCGACGGGAAAATCTGTCTGATGGCTAATTAATCATGGTCGCGTAACTAGCATACGAAAGTTCGCGACGCAATCGCTTTGGATATGATTAAAGTGCCAGCGTGCGTTTGAAAAGCCCGTCCCCAAGTTATTCCTATATGACTACGAAGCAGCCCTTTCCGTCCTTCGGTTCCAGGATAACGGATGAAAGCCCTCGCCCCTTTGCCTACAGGATATATTAGCAGAAATTGATTTAGCATAAGAGGGTAACAAACTTAAAGTGAATTCGCGAATCTTGGGCGAATACGAATATAAGATTTCAAGGGATCCTGACTAAACGATTAATTAACATTGAGAAGAATGACGAGTAAGTACGAAGATTTCGCAACTGGGCGAGAAGCAGTCGAGGGGGAAGATAATATTCCTCATAGCAATTTACGATAATTATAAATTAGCAATGCTAATCCAATCACCTATTTTTACGTGCCCACCCTTATAATCGTCCGAAACAATAAAATTTTTGGCAAACATCCATCTCGCTACCCCTCCTCACGGAGGAATAGTCCTTTCGGCAAAATATTCTTTTAACCCCAGGGCGAATACTGTTTGGCGATATTTAAAATGCTAATAAATCCAAAGGGGATGAATCTTTTTCATTTTCCGTCACGAGCAGCCAGCTATGCCCAAAAACACCATAAAGCAATCCCTTATAGACAGGAGGTGTATTAGCATTTCCGGGCTTTCCGTTTCTCCTTTGTGAGGAATATCGCAGCCAATTCCAGGGTCGATTGGATCTCTCCATTGTGCCAAAGGAACTGCGCCTCGTTTATCTACACCAAGATCCATTCATAACCTCTAAATATTAAGCGGAGCATTTCTCTTACCGACTAAATTCAAGTTCCTCATCCTCCTCCTTCTCCATTTCCTGCATTCTCCACCGTATTACTTGTATTCACGTGCAGCAGAACTCATCGATCCACCCTGCGCGGGCATTGGCACGCCTAAAATAAAAGTCCTTTTACAAAGATGCTCTTACGCGCGTCTGTAAGATATCGTTTCCACGTGCCAAATAATGTAATGGCATTGCACAGACTCGGAGTCATTAATAAAGGCCCGTAGTCTATGGACTAAGGGGCTGCAGATACCGGTCGCTAATTATTAATCGCGAACACAATGCTGTTGCGAGACACGCGGAAAAGGAAAGTTTCTCATAATTTCACGGGCCCAGGAGCACGTGTCACAGAGAGCGACAGAGACAGTGGAAGAATACAGTGTGTCAAATGCAGTCTTGACGGAGTCAACTAACAGTTTTTTGAAACCCATATAACAAAAATATTCATTGTAATTCCGGAAACAATTTTTCTGTTTCTAGTTATCCCGTGGAGACTGCGCGCTGCCAATGGGTAGCTAGAGGTTCAAGCAGCGCTTCAAATTGGACGGATAAAAGCCTACGGATAAATGGCGTCGGTTTTCGCGCAGTTGAGTCTGCAGCAGCATTGTGCAGGCGATTCGTGTCTAAGTGCGAGCGTAATGGCTACGATGCGCCTATGCAGCTGTAGCCACTGACACTGACGAAAAATTTGGCCTTTGACCCGATGAAAAGTCACAGTGATCGTCGTAACGTACAAATGAGAGCTATTAGTAGGTATAGTCTGTCCACGTGTTAAACGTGTTTTTTTGACAGTCGGCAAATCGCACGTGGCTCCGAACAAAATTCTTGTTACAGAGTATGCACGTGTGTGGTTTTGCAAACTGTCAAAACTATATATTCAACTCGTGGACCGACTACGTCTGACTATAAAGTCAGCTGACAGCTGGGACATAACAAGTTTACCGAGTACGGAACGTCGAGGCTGACAATGAAAGAGTACACGTGTCGATGTCACGCCCTCGTCATCCCCTAAGTTACCCGTTTCTTGGTCTGCCAAGAATTAACATCCCTCGCAAGTTTACGAGAAGACTCTCGGGGCTATTTAATTCTAGAGGTATAAAGGCGAATTTCGAAATAGGCTGTCAATCAATTATTCCAGATTTTTTTAACTGGATAAATACGCACGATTATCGCATTTAAGTTTATACTCTCCACGCACGAAGTCCATATGCGTATATGGACTCACGCAGCGGTTTATCTTTCATCTTCGTATCTCGAAGAGTACTACGGATATAATAAATTTCTCAAACCAAAATATACATTAAACGTAATTTTTGAGCTTTTAGAATATTCGCAGAAACAATTGAGCATCATTTAAATTGTTTAAACATTGTAAAGAAAGTTGGGTCAAACGTCAATCACGTTTGAAAATTTTAAGCGTTTCCTTCGGCGATGATAAATTTTTAAAGAGTTCTCAAATTATACTTGCACTCACTTCGAAGATTCAATTTTTACGAGCAGATATCGATCGGGCAAATAGTTTTATCGTTATACGAATGATAACAGAGTAAAGTGCCGTTTTCACAAGGAATACAAATTTCTGCATCGGCTTACAACTTTCTGTATTATTTAACTAAAGCTCGGTTACATAGCGCATAAAAATTGCAGTTTCCAAAAACTTTGATTTATAATTTTTCGATTTCTCCTTTCAAAGTTCACCGTAATTTACGTGAGATCTTCGACGCCGCGAGGTCCCAGACTGCTGGGACAATCCGTTGCGCGACGCCCCCCCCCCCCCCC
>NW_014333443.1:181609-184609 GCF_000341935.2 Cephus cinctus
CCCCCCCACGCGAAGGGTCGGTAACTCCATTTTCTATTTTTTTTTTCTTCTCTTCTTTGCCTTCCTTATCAGTTCGTCCTGCGATGACGTTTTCATATTTAATAGGAGCCCTTGGAAGGTGATGCCCTGCAGCAGCCTTCTCATCGAATTCGAGAAATATCCTTGGGAGAAAAAGCAGATGTCCTTTCGTATAACGGGTGTCGTTCCTTGATACATATTGCATGTGCTGTCTCCCCTTTGTCAAATCCTTCCGTCTCCTGCAACCCACTCTAAATTCCTTCGCGTGCGATTAGGGTTGATAGTAGAAATGGATATCGACTGGAAGAGGGATATCCAGTAGGAGTCCCTTAACCTAGGGGCCCATACGAGTTCGACGAAACCACACGAGATCCCTACCATTACGATACAATCCAAGTGAAAGGACATGGGCGCGCATTACCATTACGCCGGTAATGACTGTTAATCTGTAATTAGTGGATTCCCGCATTAGCTGAAAATTATACCGGCCCTCTAATGCACAGCCCTTCCCCTCCCTTCCCCTCTTCGGTGCTTCGGAGTACCTGAATTAAATTCCTAAAGTATCCCAAGGTGTGGAACTCCACATAACGTACTTGGCGCGTGTAACATAAATTCGTGGATACTTTGCGCGTAAGTTGGACAACGCACTAATGACCGGTATAAGGTAGGAGAAAATAAAGGGCAACTTTTACCCTCCTGAGATACAGATAGGTATATACCCGTAGGCCTGTATATACACACACGGTTTAAAGTTAGCGGCAGCGCGGTCCTGCCGTATAAGGGTTCCGAGTTTTACTAGCGGAAGTGCGTAAGCCGAGGGTAGCTCCTGTAGGGGAACTTTGACGGACGCAGCCGGGTGTCTCCTTCGGGAAACTCAAAAGGGGTGCTTATGTTATAAAGAAGTAACCCCCTATTGGACTCTACCTTTTTGCCAGCGTGAAATGACCTCGGGTTTTCGAAGCGCGAGCAGGACGCAGCCCTAACCCAGCAGCCCCAGGAAATAACCACCCTTGCAATTTTCATTCTTATTCAGACCGAATGCCAGCCGCGCGCTCCGTTTACTATATTCGCTAATTTCGAGAACGCCCGCAATTCCGCAACCCTTCTCAAGACGGCAGGGGTCATACCTACGGCAACTCAATTATTCATCATCAAAATGGTTACGCTTCCCTATAAAGACTTTCTTTTATCGGTATATACCTAACAGTAAGTAGGTACGTGCCTACCTGCCCGCTACTTCAGAACCTCTTCCGTATGGAATATCAAGTTTGCTAAGGAAGTCCGACAAAGTCTTCGTACTCACGTAGACCTTTCTGAATTATACTCGAAAGTCATTCAATGTTCATCTATCGATAGGAAGGTCACAGACGACCAATACACTCTACGCTCTAATAACTCCTTTGACGGTTCAATCGTACGAAACTCTCTAGTAATTACATCAGAAAGTAATAGACTCTTGATATAATTAATTAATTGTATATAGCGAGCCAAGGATCAAATAACGTAGAAGGCTTACTTACTCTGGAGCAGGATTTCTCCAGCGCTGCGTGCCAGCGCGCGCCATCAGGCATCAACGGCCCGACCTGTAACAATCGAAAGAAGCAAGAAATGAGAATTCACAATCCACTCGAAAAGTTCTCGTGCAGACTTCAAGCAGTGTAGAATAATATTTCCAACTTTATAAAAACAAATTTTACTGAGAAAAAGTGGATAGCTGTACGGTAAATTCACTTTGAAAAAAAAAAAGAAGCAAACAAACAAAAATGCGATGGTAAAACAGACGTAAGTAGACACAAGAGGATAGAGCCATGGAAGAATAGCAGGATATAAGATCCTTCAAGTGATCCTAGCACATCCTGAACCCTTGTACTCTACTCTGGCGTAAGGTGCACCGGGTCCAGAGGTCTGGTGGGACCTTGTTTCTGGACGTTTACACAATATAAAGAAAAGTAGAGTCCATGTCACGGCAGGAGGTTCCCTACGAGAATGCGCATCTACGTACGTGTATACAAGAGCAGCTCATGCATCATATATATATATATATCTCGGCCAAGTGGCGTAGAACACTTGAGCCTGGCCACGTTTTTCCCAGTCGAATCCCTCCAGCTACCATTTCCCTCTGACTTCGACTCTGACTCGGAGTCCAACTCGAGGAGTCTTTTTTACTCAACTGGCTGAGCCTTCCAGCAAACGTCTTCCACTCGTGAAACCCAAGCACCCTTCCAATCACAGACTAGCCGTTCTCTTTAAAGTCCCTGGAAAATCCCATCTGTCCTATCCAACACTTTACCTCGGAACACTGCAGCCACTTAGAGGGCATTACCAACCTTTCAGCGTGATACCTGCCGTCGTACCTACACCTATAAAGAAGAATCTACAAGATAACTAGTAGCCTCGTGTTTTCTCCCGTGAAATAGGACAACCCACGATGCACCGTTTGTGCATTGAGAACTGCAGTTTAGTTGCACGTGTTCTTAGTGCATGGACTTAGTGCTAGTACTATGTCAGTCCGGGGTAGCCTACCCGGATATGGAAAATGTATACAACGGTAATGGGAACTGGGATAGTGGTGACACCAAGAGGGGGTGTAGAGAAGAGGAGATGGAAGGAAGAAGGTTGGTCCCGCGTAACAATGCAAAAGAGCAGATTGGCTAGTTATGAAAATTTTTCGCGAATGCAGCAAAGACCCTGAGCAGCGGCGGCGGCGGCGGCGGCGACGGTGACGTCGGTCTGCGACTACTCTATGGGGATAATGCCGTTTCAGCAGTATTACAGCCTCGCCGGGGTGGTTGCTCCTCGAAACGCGTGGGGGGCGGTTCCTCCGCTTGGCCCCTCCATCCCTTTATCATCCCCCTCCATCATCCCTTTGGCCCCCTTCGCACTCTACTACAGTCCTCTAGTGGTCTCCTCCTCAACCATTCACGGGACGTGATTGCAGCCTGCATATTTTATGAGCTATCTACCTCCCCCCCCCCCCCCAAA
>NW_014333443.1:184746-216251 GCF_000341935.2 Cephus cinctus
CCCCCCAAAACCTCATCCATGCTTCTCATGTGGTGCCCAGGAAATTTCACTCTTTAATTTGACTTTTTCTCATTGCTCTCCTCTATCTGCGGTTCTTGGCACGATTACTCACCAGTTTGCTTTCCGTAAGCGCCTTGATTGAGTGTCCACTTTTCTATTGTTTTGGCTGAATTCCAGAAAAATCCTGGGCGAGAAATAAGGGATGCACATTTCTTTCCGATCTCCCGTATTTCCCCTCGATTCTCGTACGTTTAGGTTCTTATACGTAAAGCTTGTTTCTAGCCTGGCGAATTATCCTAGACTTGAATCCGTGCGTCATCCGCGTCTGCGCGGTGCCAATAAAATGCAAATTTAACAGCTTCAAAATGACATTACTTTTTTTATTCTTCAGTTATTCCAGGAAAATACACACGCATCGGGTTAGAATTTAAATATGGAGGTGAATGCCAAAACGCACAGAGTATCGCTCGACTTGAAATTAAAGTGCTCGACGTATCCCCTTAGGGAGTCGCGAGAGATATTCCGAATAGCAGGAATTTATTTATATTATCGGTAGTCGGTCGGGTAGTTCGGGAAATATTTCAAAATCATTTGGTTCCGCGTAGAAAGGAAATATATTACAAAAACGTAATACGGGCGACTGAACTGTCTAGAATTTTTTTTATTCGCAGGAAGTTCAAGCACAAACAACAAAGTACAAACCAACTGGAAATCCAAGTGCACCCCTCAACCCAAGGGACAAGTATTTGCGATTCCATCCAGGGTATCGAGAAGTAACGGCTATCCCTTTCGGCTACTGGCAAAAGGGATATGAACCTGAAAACAGTTGCCAACCCATATCAAGACGCCTACTAGGGTGGAAGGTGGAAGAGCGAAGGTAAATGTCCCTCTTTACCGATTAGTAATCCACCTGCCCGACCGTGTGACACCTCGTTAACGAGGTTAACTTCCTAAGCCCCTACGTCAAAATGAGGACTCGAATTATCAGAGCGATCGACCTCCCGTAGGTCAAGCTTAGGTTGGGTATAGCTCGGAGGAAGGTTATATTGAAAAATTAAGGCTGCTTAGCTGGTTCATTGGTTCTTCTTGCATTTCCCAAATAAAATTGGGATAATCAGGTAACGGATGATGTAGCACGTAGAGGAAGGAGAAAAGAAAGATAGATGTATAGTGATAAGGAGCCGAACTGCACTGCACTTAGCTCTACCGTTCGGATAATCTTGATAATCTCATTGGATAAATTCAACGAGCTGGAAGGGATACTCAGTCCCCTTTTGCTTTCTAGAAAATAGTACCTCGTACCGTCTAAAACTATTATTCGTGAGTCGTAAGACAGAACGACATCCGGACTGAAAGAGACGCCGGGCCAATATCGCAAATGACTCCTGGGCGCTGGTACGTTTGATGGAGAAATTGCGAAAGAAGCTTTTCTGCAATATAATCTGCACACACTGATTGTCAGCGAAACAATTAGACTCGCAGTCAAACCTTATATTATTCTTAAGACACGTATCTTTCGATACTGCGTTGAGGTTCGAATTCTTTCGTTTGTAAAGCAAAGAATCAGCCCACGGTTGCCAAAAGTCTCTAAGATCTCTACTGACCTCCAACTTTTTCTTATTAATACAGCAGTACAGTCCAATCAGTTTATGTCTGCTTGTTGTAAGAGCTCTCCTTCCCCTCCGTTTGTTTTGCTATAGCGCGAAAGTTTCCCCCGCCCGAAAACACTTAGGAGTTTTTAAACGCACATCTCGCCATAAGCGTTTAGCGAAAGTTTAGTTAAAAGTACACGTGTACGTGATTTTTTGACAGATCAATAACAATCAAGTCGCACGTGCTTTTACATACATTATTTTCACGAAGCATGCACGTTAATGGTTTTGCATTAAAAAATATATTTTTCTATTCCACCATATATCCGCGCGACCCTGTCGAAAATCACCTATGATCTCTTAAGGTTCGCATTATTTGATAATTTTCAAAGAAAAACACCATTGAACTCGCGAACGGACTATAAACACGAAGACGCGTACTTTTGGAGTTCAGACAGTGGAGTTTGCTCGAGGCTTATAACGAGTAGGTCCGGCACAATGTGACTAAGCCCGCAGTAGTGGCGAAGCCGTAATTCTAATGCTTCCCCTACAGCTCCACCGAGAGGCTTATAACAGATTTTTTTAACATCGCAACACAACACGGAGACCTTTTTATTCCTAATGTTTTTTCTGCGTATTCACAAAAACTCTTTGCTTCGAGGATTATGTACACGGGTACACAAATCCACGTCCAATGAATCTGTCATAAAGAATCAAGTAACAAGAAAAGAAGTCTGTACAGTTAGACAGATGAAGTTAAATTTCTATTGGTGTCCTCAAAGCTTAATAAGAACAAAAAATAGTATGTATTTACGCCTCCTTGTATCTTTAAGCTTAAATCAAGACCAAACTAAGAAATCAGTTGACTCACTGAATACCGTAACCGGGTCAGTATCTACAGATAACCCAGAGTTTGAACGCGTCCACGATATCAGTGAAAATTACAAAAATACCGGCGAAGAAGTAAACGAAGGCTTCTTCGTTTCCCTCAGCAACTTTTGCAAAGCACCATTGACTTTGAGCTTTGATAAAATTTGTCTCGATACAAATTTAAAAAAATTCGTCATTACCATTTCCTTGGCTTCGGATTGCTGCTAGTACTACACCCGTACTATGGCTATCCTTTAAATCTACAAAAGTTCCATACTTCAGCAGTGTTCCATAAACGTATGGCAGAAGGTACGGGATCGAATTTATTATCCATATCGTACCATACTGGGTAGCCACGCTGAATCCATATTATTGTCACACCAACTTCGATACCGTTCCAACATCCACCCTACTAAAATCGCTCGCAGGATGCATGAACGTAACTGTCTATGCAGAATTCCCATAAAGATCTATAGGCGAAAGTAATAGACGTGGCGCTGGGAGCAGATCGACGACTCTGAACGTTATCGCGCCGGGAGGAAGGAAAAATGTAGTAAAAGCAAAGACGAGGGTGCCTTGGGGGAATCTAGATTCTAGGGGCGTCACTATGGAGACTCTAGTCCATATCCTAGTAGGTGGTAGCGGAGGAACAGTTCCTGGTGTAACATCACCATCAGCAGCATCCACCATAGCCACGAGTGTATCGGTACCATATGAAAATCCCTCTCGCGAGAAACGTCCCCTAGGTTCGAGTACTCGGTTTAATCTTCAGGTCCATTGTAGCATCCCTACTTGCGGTCCCTGCCTTCTCAATCTACCAGTCGGGAGCTTTATGCTTTATCGCGCTAGGAATCCTCGCGACAACCTAGGCGGTTGCTACCGCGATTTGCAAACCGCCAAAAGGCACGAGGCTGCAAACAGCCCGATAAGACTATCACGCTTAATGCTCCCAGGCTTACTCTTGCTGTTTTGCAGACGTTCACAATATATGTATACGTATGTATTTACATGCGCAAGGCCTAGTCTCGTCTCAGAGGTGTCACACGTGTGCCCATACGTCGACCCAATCCGCGTTCCTCTGTTTTCTAGAGGGGCAGCTCGATTTCGTTGACCTGGAAATATTCTCAAGGTTCCCGTTCTACAGCCTGTGGCGAGTTACCGGGATAACATCAAAGAGGGTGCCAAAAGGTCCTTGTTGGCTACGGACACGGAACGGGATGTGCCACGAGGGTGGTACGAAATTAGTTCCATTCCGTTCCGTTCAGTTCCACCAACCCTCGCAATCAACGAGGGTCGTAAGCGAGGGCTGTTCCTGAAACTTTATATCCGCGTCTTAAGGCTATCCAAAGTCCTGATTTACATGGCAGATTATCGTCCTGCTCTGTTATTATTTTTGGCCAAAGGAAATCTCGGGATTACGCGATGCGAATTCACGAAGGGTACACGACTGCATAAGGCGGTCTCGTATTTTGGGGATGATGCCTTTACAATTCACTTCCGGTAAGAATAATCACGCGTTACGTTGAAACTTTTCTTATAAATCCATTTACGTGCTTCATGAATGTTTAATACTGTACTCTACATTAGAAGCTACTCCACGCAGTTTCGTTCCTGTTGTATCGTAACATTGTATTGTATGTATATAGGTACGATCGAATAATCCTTTATTAATTAACCGCCGATTATATAAATTTTATAAACGGATTATACGCGCATCCGAGACTGTAAATTACGGTATTGACTATACAGTTTCTCTCTTTGGTAAGCAGGATAGGTCAGGCATAACGTTGCGTAAGGCATAATCATAGAGAAAGTATAGAGCGTAAATGCGGCGTGCGATGCCACGATTCCTTTACAGTTCCTGGACGAACAGAAATCCGAAACTTTTAGAGTTATCATGAACTTACCATTCTACCTACTCGTTACCTGTGTACTGTGAGTTATATATTTATATACTACTTATGTACGTAGAACAGTGATTATTTCTAAGGACATACTAAAACTGCTCGAACGAACCCGAATCCTCGTATTCTTCCCACAGTCTTTATACAGTAAGTAGGTAGATCCTTCCAAAGAGGATTCCATTTCGAGATTGGCGCCCGATCGAAGAGACAAGGTCGGAGGGGACGCAGGAAGGTCTATGCGAATGAACGAAAAAAAAAAAAAAAAAAAAAAACAGGACAGAAGATGAAATTGAAAGAAAAAAGCGTCAACCTAGTCTTTTTCACTGATTTTTCTCCTCAAAGAGCCGCATCGCCGAATATGCGGAGGAGCGCTATACCAGCTGTTCCTTCTGTTTTCTTAGATCACACCCAGAGGATTTTCCATTTACTTGAAATCTCTCGCTTTCTCTGGAAACAAACAAAAAGTAATAACGGTATAACCACTCTCATTCCCATTGTACGTTACTAGCAGAACAATATTCTCAAGGTTGAGCACGTTCAAACACATATCTACATATTTAGACGTCACTGGAGTTATATAGGAATTATATATTGTTCATATAGATATTTTATATGGTTTAAGCCCCATATAACCTATATATAGTATATAAATATATATAAGTAATATACGGAATATATGTGAATTATACATAGTTGGAAGGTAAAAATTATCTGACACCAATGAAATATAACAGAAATCTGCAGTAAATTTTTTGAAAAACATAGAAAGATACTGTAACCTGAGTTTGTCGTTTTTTTACCCACCTACAAAAGAATATCTACCATGTGACTTATAAAATTACTATTTTTTTTTTTCATGACAATTGAATATTTGACAAGTACCGCGAAGAAAATAGTCGGGGACGATGGATCATAGAATAATTGAGCAAAGACCATCAAAGAATTTGCTTCAATTAACTGTACTTTAATTAAGTGTTAATTTAACAAAATACAAATGGTTCCGTTAGTTATATTGCTGTATTCCTTGACTAAAGTGCAGTAAATATTAGTCCCTCGTGCGTGCAAGAAATTATAAATTTTTGTACATGAAACATATACAATTTATATGACAGATCACATATAATCCATACAGTATAACTCTTCTATCTGAATCCACGCGAATCGTTCTACAAATATTATAAGCACCTTTAAAGTAATTGAAAACGCATTCCTTCAAAAGACTTCCTATCTTACATTATTACCAACCATTAAAGATACGAACAGTTGATCATCACGCAAAATACAGACTCCAATAATTTTTAAATATTGGTATACGCCAATATACCGTATATCACTCAGGTTCAATTATAAAGATCACAGCAAAGAATGGACCTGGCCGATAGAGTAGCGTGGCGCATCTATCGACGTGACATAATGGTCGCCCGTAATACGGAAAGAAAAGTTTTCGTACTCAGGAAACCGTGGAGACTAGAGGACACGTCGTTCCCACATCTTACGGGATTGCCCAGAGCAGCTCGGAGCAGCTCGAAGCAGCTCGAAGCAGCTCGAAGCGAGTGTGCCCACCGTTCTCGAACGAGGCGAAGGCGCAGAGATAGCAGGACTCCCTCTCTGGCAGATCAATGTTACTGCCAACAGCTACAACCGTACCATATTCTCATTTCAGCAGTATCTTTCAGTCTCGAAGAATAAGCAATAACCATACCGGTACCGGCAGTTTCCTCGATGAAGTGCCAATCGTCGTAGGAAATCTCTCTCTTCCTCTCGGTCGCGTTTCGGGGTTGCCCTACTCGCGTCTCTCTCTTGCAGATACAAGCGAGCCTACGTTCGTCTCTCTCGTACTCACGGTCGATATAGAAAAATCGAAAAATCTCAAATCCTCGTCCTGTACATACACCACGGAGCGTGCACTATATATAGTGTAAAGAGCATCTTAGTGGCAAGGTGGCGCCTCTTTCCATCTATATATCTCTATCCCGATCACCGTGGCTGCCTGAACTTTACAGATTGCAACACCTACTGGCATTCAGAATTTCTCATCGACTTATATTTCTCGGAGTAAGCTCTGTATGTCGCTGCGTAATGAATTTCGGAGCGAGGATTCTTTATAATGTAATTGTCATTAGTAATCCTATTTACTAGCGTTACACCAACTCTGTCCTCGAAACTACATTTTTTAATAATAAATTTTAATAACGGTGTTGTGGATTTTCAGATTTATCTTAAAATCAAAATTTTTAATCTTACGTCGAATTTTTGAACGTACCTCTAAATATATTGTGCGCACGTGGATCGGCAGGAAAGGACAGACATATGTGGGAATGTATGAGTATTACTGACCAAACGGATATACCAGTCTGTAGCGACAGACGGAACTGACGAGCGGAAGTCATATGGCTGAGATCTCATGGGGGAAGTATATATGAGGTTAAGGAAGGGCCAAGGGAGGGAGGGAGAGAGAGATAGAAAGGTAGAGAGATAGAGGGAGGAGGACCGTGAGAGCGTCTAGGAGAAAAAGAAGATTCAGAACAAGAGAGAGACCAGAGGCGAGTTTGGCTAGGAGTAAAGCGGTATCTGGCCTAAAGATAGAAAGAGGCGCAGTATACACGGATATACCTATAGTATGTGGCACGAGTAAGAGATTATAGTGCAGGGACTATATGTATTTTGCATAAGTCGAGAGACGTTTTATGTGTGCAGATACGTGCACGGATATTTTGGCTGACGAGGCGAAAAGGCGTCGGGAATCGAGTGGCAATTCGTAAATATTTGTGGCGCAAGGCAAATTTTTCTCAGCCTGCTTCCACCATTACGTTTCACGGAGAGAGCGAGAGAGAGAGGGAGGGAGAGAGAGAAAGAGAGCAGCGACGTCGCGACACCGAGAGCGTCCAAACGTCACTGAAGGAAACCAGAGACTCTGGTTGAATATTTTCGAAAAAACATCAACGGACCTCGGGTTTTTGTATGGTTTCGAATTTCAAAAAGGAACTCATGAACCGCTTGATTTTTGTAAATTTTCAGGGAATACAGAGAGACTGACTCATCCACAGCGATCAAGCAGGGGCGAGGCATCGGGACGTTGCCGCTGTACGTCATCGATTGGAAAGTCGATTGATACGATTCTTGCAAGAAACAAGAGCAACGGGGAAAGCCGTACTCGCGAGACGCTGGTATCCTGGAAAAACGTGATTAGGAGGAAATTAAAAGGCAAAGAAAAGTGTAATAAAATGAATGACGAAGGAAACCAAACAAAGAACCAAGGACAGAATAGCATCCAATCGCGAGATAAAATCCGGCGTATTGGCTATCTTAATTGGATCGTCCTGCCATTATTTAAGCTGGAAGCGAGTTACGCAACCGAGGGCCGTGCAATTTGTCACGGCACCTTCTCTGCATCTTGGCCATGTTAAGTTTCCCTATCACTTGGCTACGATCTTCTTCTTTACTTCGTCACTCCATTGATTCGCCCTTTGGTTTCTTGTAACACGGGTCCATCACTGCGGACTCCGGATAGAATTTTTGACGAGGCGCAGGACGTGCTGGACTCGAGGTACGAATGCAGGCGGCTGCCGTAACGTCATAAATTCTCTCAAAGACTCGAGGGTATGCGGACGCAATATGTGACGCGCCATTACTAAAAATACTCTCTTTCTCTCTCTCACGAGCCCAAGGACTCTGGAATATTTCTATTCCGTCGAGAGGCTGCGTGGAGAGTATTCGATGGAATTGGCTAAATGTGAAGCCACTGTTTTTACGTAGGACAAAAAAAAAAAGGGAATATAGGTGGCTATACGGAATCTAACAGGGCACTCAACGTAACGAGCAGTGACTAATGAGAACTCGTAGAGCATTCCTGTTTTCAAAGTGCTTGGAATATTCGTTTAATTTACCGAGTGGAATAGAAAGAAAAACTTCAGAAAACTTCAACAATTCTACCTATGCGTTACTGAGCCTTGTTTTTCTTTCCTGAGCCTTGAAATTCCGTCATGCGTATCTCAACTATGATATTTATTGTATTGACACTGTCATCGTTATTACTCAAACAGACTCGAGATTCCACGAGACGTTAACTACGACATTTGTTACGGTCTCTGATAATTTGGAAATTTACAAAAAAAAAAAAAAGAACAAAAAAACAAATATCTACGTGATACTAAAAGATTTAAGATACAGGTCGAAACCAAAATTCAAAGCATCGTCACAGTATGTCGTAGAAGTTTGAGTACGCGAAAAATCGAGATACTGTATTGAAAATCGGAATAGTGTCGATAACCACCCTATTATCTTCTGATCAATCAATCGTTATCAAATTTCACTTGTACCGTATACCCCAAAGATTTGGTCCATTTTATTCGCTCGTGAGGTGGTGCGACTAGCAGAAAAAGACAAGAGACAAAATTCCAACCACATCTGCTCCATTGACATCAAGACGTCTGGTTACCTAACAGAAATGACGTAACGAGCATATAATAACGAGGAGCAGCAATCGATTTCAACTCCAGTAGCGCTGGGTCGATTAAAAAGAAACGTTATTGCACGTGAGGTATTTGTTCAATTAGATATTAAAAATATTTTTTCTTTCTTTCCCACGTCGAGATTAAAAACTGTAATTAAAATGGTAACGTCAATTTCTATTTATCGTGCGTGCACCTACGCGCCTGATAATTGAAAATATATTGTTAGCAGCCGAACTTAAAAAAGTTAATTACTCCCACTGAAATATCACTTCTCGACAGAGACTGATTGTGAGCGAGATATTTACGTTCCAGTAGGATATACCTTTGCTACGCTATTGCACGCATAATAAACCCCCACGCATTGCTTTACCAGGAAGGCTACGAGTCCACTGTTGGTGAGCGAGCGAGTGACGTCAGGCTAGGTGCGAATTACTATAGAAGCGTTCGAGTAATTCGAAGAGTTCGTAATGTGTAACGAGAGGTGGAAGAAAAGGTTAAGGTGTATCTCTTAGAACACAGAGACAGTACTGCTTCGGGATTTTCGAAGATCAGAAAAGAGCCAAAATACGGATGCATTAAATTGCAAAGGTTGACGAGTGATATTCCGGTTATATGCAGATTCACGAGTAACGTATGGATACTAAAAGCTATGAATTTCATTGGTATCCTGTGTACCTACGGGCCAACGTGTACGTATAGGTTCTATACATCGTTCAAAATTAAACATGCACGTATTTTTACATGGTTAATACTTAGATTTGCATCAGCCCGTGGAAACGAAACGCCATGGCGCTTGAAGTCGTTTCTCCTAGGCTAATATGGGAAAAGCAGTGAAAACAAAATAAAGCTTGAAAAAGACAACAAAAGGAAAAAGAAGTAAAAGGGAGAAAAGAAAAGTAATTGTAGTAGTTCTTCGATATCGGGTTTGCATTCGCAATCGGTTTTACGACATTGAAGTTCATTGGCGCGTACCGTTAATTGGCCACTGTGTAGTTATGCAAATGACGCTTGTGGTTCATCATGACGTTCTTTAATTAATTATAACAATTAAAATGGGCAAAAGGATCGAGTCGACTGTACGGCCAGTGAAAGGATTCCAGAGAGTTTAAATAATATTTCTTTCACTGTTCTGCTTCTCATCTGAATCTGATATAATCTACTTCTGCGTTTTCCACTTCGGTCACGAAGCACGTTACAGCTTTAATGAGCGATTATTCATTTTTTCGGATTTTCATTGATATTCCACGAGAACCTCAGGACTCCGATGATTCGCCGATGATTCATCCTTTAACAAATGTCGTCATTCGCCTACAGTGAGTAAACCTGTACACGCTCGTGCGCAGCAAAACGGTCGCTACACAAGCGCGAAGCGAAGAAGAAGAAAAATAAGAATAATGCAACGTAGAGAGACGAGAGACGAAAACAACGGCTGGCTTTACTTTCGAGGCACGGAGGACGCCGGGCGTCGATTCTCCCCGTTGACTTTGCAACCTAACCAAGCGTATCGAACCTCGCCGAGGAGAAGGCGCGTAGAAGCTATGGTAGCGTACTAAATAGAGCATCAAAGATAAATACAATATTACAAAATACGTAACCGAAAGACGCTCCGAAAGAGAATAGTATCAATTTTCGTTCATCGACGAGCTGTTCGACGTTGCATTAAATTGCCAATATGCGAGAACGTCTACAGGATATTGTCAAAACACCAAACATTTTGCATGACGTGCTTTTATCTTTCATTCTGCGCATCGTCCTGTACGCCGTTATATGCCATCCTATGCTACCTATATACGCATACGTTTATAGAGTCACATACTACATGAGGGGCGCGTGCTGGACAATGCAGCGTGGAAAAAAGTCTCTTTTCTAAAGATTGAAAAATGTGCTTACGCTTCCATAAGCACGAATGTACATACAAGGCCGCATAAAACCGATCCCTCGACGGAACGCATTATATCGTTAAAGGGTCAAGGGTTAGAAGGGCTGAGACGTAGCAAAGCGTGAAGTGTCTACAGCCTTACGGTATAGACTGTTCAAAGGGAGTAATCTGAAATCGACTATGTATAATGATAATATTTTCACATACCTATTTAGCGCGAGATTCGCGCAAACGTTTCGAGTAACCTGCTGCTAATCCAATCAGATGAATCACGCACATGTCAGAGTTTCTAATAATTCGATAAAAGCGTTATCGACGTATCTTTAATGGAAAAAAACAACACATAAAAGTTTACTCGTTTACTCTACGTTCGACAATCATACATTTTGCAACTCATAACAAAGGTCACAACAACTGACGCACGTAGTATAAGAAACTTGATAACGTAATAAGAATCATATGCAACTACGTCATTGAATTACAGCAACGGAATTAACGAGATTTTGAAAAGAAACTTAGACACAACAATTACGTTACATTACAAAACATACGATGCATGTCGCGTGAGCGTCCCTCGCAGACTGACTGCTCGACTAAGCTGGTTGGTTTGCTGCGCGAATGGAATAAGGAGTGGGGACTGTCAGTGGTTCTCATCTTATGAATTAAATATAGCTACAGTGGCGCTCCGATCGTAGATAGTAGCTATAAGACGTATTTCATAATAATTTTTTTCCTATTAATGTAATGTACATAATAGTGTTTACTGTTACTGAAATATGTATTCGAAAGTCTAAGAAAACGACGTGGAAAACGAATGGAAATTTTCATGGTAAAATTTTAAATTTTTTATAATGCAATGAAAATCTCTTGGGACATTCGTTTCGCGTGGTGTACGGAGTCGTATATTTTTTGCGAAAACAACGAGCAACGTCTACGCAGCAGTATATAGGTACCGACCATTTCCTATGGTGAGCGAACTGAATATTTCTGTATATATGTTTTCGGAGCAAAAATTGTGTAAAAGATACGCTACGTTTTATGTTGTTAGATATACGTTCTTCTTTATTTCTTTTACCTATATATCCATCGTGACATATATATGCGCTATCTATATACATAGTACATACAACACGTGGTCCGAAGATCGCGAGAGGGAGAGAGAGGGGCGGAGGGGTATTAGTTAAGAATATCGATTTAGTCGTAAAGTTATAAAGTAAAATTGCTCGTAAATTTATGTTTCAAAGTTCACTTCTCCTTCCTCCCCACGAGATAGGACACAGTAATCGTAGCTGGAGGGGGGATAGAGGGCTATATAAAATTATTGGAGGCGCAAAGGGATGAGTGTAACTAAACGGGGGTTGGACGTTTATAATATTGACGACCGTTAAGAGTAGAACTTTCCCGGGATTTAGGGGCGAGTATTAGGAATTATTTTTTATTCGCTACGGGGTGGATTATGGCGAGGAGGAGGGGTGGGGAAATTCTAACGAAACGCATTGATCGTGGTTGGGGTGAAAATTGCGTGGGGAATATAAATGAGGTTAAAGGTTCACGATCTTTCATAGCACAAAGCAATATCTGACGCTGCTATAAATTAATTTATATATAGGCGGACGAAGAGAGAGGATATGTTAGGCTAAAGGAAAACAAATGAGAGCCATTTACTCAGGCGTTAACGAGGCTACGAGTGACACTTTTCCCGATATACATATATGTATTTTCCTCCTTACTCTAGATTTCTTGGTTCCCACCGGTCGTTAATTGCGCTAATTAAAGACTCGTAAACGCTTGGCGTAGCTTAACGTTCCTTTCTTCGCGACAACGAGTACGTCATGCGTGCATAGGTACGTATGTAAAAGAAAAAAAAAAAGAAAAAATGGATACGTAACAACACGGTCGCGCCGGTTTAAAGCAAGAAATCTGTACAGTCTGTGAAAAAAAAATTATTCACGAGATTCATTCTTCCGTTTGTTTAACCATCAGAACCACGATGTTCTACAAAGATTCGGCGAAGACTCACCATAAATAGCAGCAGTGTCACGGAGAAGATGGCCGAGGATCGCGTGTCAAAATATTATTCTACATGTCCGAGTATATCACCGGCACGAAGATTCATGATATCCAGGCTAGATTTGTAGAGACAATGGAAAGAAGTAAACGTAAAAATACTCCAAGAAATCTCATGAACATTCCAGCTGAAACTTTGGAATGTCGATTTTATTTATTGATAGAAACTTTCACGCCTAAGTAATGGAAATAATATAATTTCCATCTCAACAGGTTCATCTGTCCACCAGGCAATTGGATTGCATTGGTTTGCGCTGTATTTCAACAGTTCGTAGTCAACCGGTCATTCACTTACCACAGATATAAGTAAAAACCGCGAATAAAATGACTGTACCTCCCGACTAGAAAAAAAAATTATTTTCCAGGGTTGAACGAACTCGATGCATCGACCTTATGAATGATTGACTAACCTTCTATTCGACATACGTATAACACGTGCGTGTAAAACGGTACGTATGTACATAAATAATCAGTATACCTAAAGGAATCACACACAGAAATCCGGCGGTCCATATATCTCCATGGTACATAGATATCCAGAACTCAGCCTGTACATTTACCAGATATGGAATATTTCCCTTTATTCATTATTCCCCGCTTTCCACTACTTTTTCTATCTGTCTACTGACATATATACATATACTATGTGTATATCTACATAGGACACGTACATAAGACTATTCCATGGGGATATGAAAAACAGGGGAATCGATAACACCGTCGATTCCATGTGGTTTAAATGCGTTTCAACCCCTAGAGAAAGCGGGAACGCGCGAATGGCCTACATTGTGAATCAGTGAGACCAGCAGCTGCTGCTGCTGCCGTTTGCTTCCATTGCCAGTACAGAATATATACCAATTGTAAGTCCATGCCTTTCTATATACATAAGTGCATACTGCCTATACGCAGCCAGGAGCATATATGCGAATAATGTCCTGTATATGGGTAAACCGTGAGTCGAGTGTGAGGAAAATGGGAGCACGCATGTGCGCGTGTCAAAGAGAGAAGAAAGGGAGGAGAAGAGAAAAGAAAGGAAATAAAAGAAAAAAAAAAATAAATAAATGGTGAGATTTCTGGGGTGGTAACTGCAGGGGGGGAGGAGTCCCACGAGTGCGATTCGTAAGAGGGAACGTGGCTGGAACTAATTCGTATAACGTTATAATGCTACTGGCACGCGTTAATCGAGCCGTATGTATGCCTTATGTACGTATAGTACGTATGAGGATGACTATATACATATCCACCCACACTGATCATTTTAGTGTATACGCAAATGGTCATTAAGGCGCTCGTGCGAATTTCTAAAGATGGGGTGAAAGTACAATGAGCATTGCTTCTCTGACACGAGTATTGTACGTGCACTTATATGTACACACGACTAACTCCACGTCAGCCTTGTTTGGTCATTTTACCTTTTCTCACCCATTTTATTTACATCCCGTGGGAAGCTTGGAGTAGCCGTTAGAACGGTGCTGAAAGTGCTCCCGGAAAGTATTTCGACGAAATTCCAACGTCCGTTCTCGCAGACGTCTAATAGTTGTCTCGCGAGAGGCTGGATTCGGTCCTAGACGAGTCGGAAGGAGAAAGTGGCCGAGTGTAGGGGAAAAAAGGGTTAAATCTTCGCTAAAAGAAATGGATTTCCGGACTAATCGTTTTCTCGTAAAATAGAAACTATCAGGGAAAGAATGTAGAAAAAAGGGAAAAAAAAACATATTCGACGAGGGTTGGTGCTTATTTCTCTGCTTTGGTACGTTTCTTCTATTTTTTGTCGTTCTTCGATATACGCGAGACGTTAAATTCGGTTTGTGGTTCTTTCCTACATTTTGTTTCGATGTTTCGCTCTTTTAATCCCGATTCCTGCTTCTGCTTCTCTTTCTCTCATTGTTTCATCATCCACGTGGTTTAGTAGTTCCGTTCGAATTCACTGACAATTCTGTCCTTTATTTGGAGTGGTTCGATTACGAAAAAAAACAAAATAAATAAAAAGACAGATCGAATGTAACCATCCAGATTGTCTCTAAAGCACGTTCCGAGAGGACAGCAGAAAACCTGATGACGTCAGCACAGCTTTTGAAGGGTTAACAAACAGAAGCAGAAACACATATACATAAAAACATATATACAGGGTGAATCACGAATCGTGATCCATAGAGATTACTTTGTTATTAGCAGTACGATCGAAAATGTTTTTATCAGCTTTTGCATGGTTTCAAGAGAGCTTTAACGTGATGGTGAAAAATTACTGGTCAACTCTTTTTTTAAATGTTTTATCAAGGTTACCAAGAATTTTTTGCAACTGAACATATAATTTTTTTACGCCTGTCTGTTAGAGGATTTCAAGACGACTTCGGCACATGTAAGGACATGACATTTTTTTCATCCGGTTCGAAAGAAAATTAAAAAACTTTGTATCACAAGGAGAATCACAGTTACGCCGTTCTACGCATCCATTCTGTCGTCTTCAGTCGCCGTCAGTGTAGAGGAGAGGCCATAAAGAATGCAAAACAATCTTTTGTTCACCGTCTACGCGAGTGCATTGCAGCTCGTGGACACCATTTTGAACATCGCTACAATTAAGATTGGTAAATTTTGACTTGTCAACAACATTGGATGCGTAATAACGGCGTAGCTGTGATTCTCCTTGTGATACAAAGTTTTTTAATTTTCTTTCGAACCGGATGAAAAAAATGTCATGTCCTTACATGTGCCGAAGTCGTCTTGAAATCCTCTAACAGACAGGCGTAAAAAAATTATATGTTCAGTTGCAAAAATTCAAGGTAACCTTGAAAAAACATTTAAAAAAAGAGTTGACCAGTGCAGGTTTTAAAAAATTGTATGTTCAGTTGCAAAAAATTCAAGGGAACCTTGAAAAAATATTAAAAAAAGAATTGACCAGTAATTTTTCACTATCACGTTAAAGCTCTCTTGAAACCATGCAAAAGCTGATAAAAACATTTTCGATCGGACTGCTAATAACAAAGTAATCTTAACTGATCACGATTCGTGATTCACCCTGTATACATAAAATTATATATATACTGTAATGTATTTTCTTAACTCGATACCGATAACGAAAATCTGATTGCTAACCTACGTCACCTTCGGCTATGCACCCTTCGACCATGCGTTCGCATGCCAGGCGAGCGCCAGTCAATTCTTTTGTCACCGAGAACTGTCGATTCGGTATGACCTAGGAGTTGAGGTGGAACATTCTCAACTCCGTGAAAACAAGAGGTCTGACGGAACTTATTGGAAAAGACAGTAGCTTAACTTAGCTTAAGACAGTAGTAGTAGTAAGAAATGCAACCGTAGGTGCTGATCTTTGAGGTGGCGCAAAATCAGCAAACGAAACTTGATGCACCAACGGCAGCGGAAGGTTACGGAAATGCACAGTCGTTCAGGCTGCTTGGTTGAAGTAGAAAGGGTCCGCGTTAACGTCAGGCAAATAGGACGGAACACAGAGAGCAAATGATCGAGGACATATAACCGAACGAATCGGAGTCATAAAATGAAAATCCCTCCACCAATTAATAAACTGGGACTCCTTACCGGAGCTGGTTCAGCTAATCTTCGAAGGCCGAGAGTTGCATCCAGGGGAAACTCAGCCCAGCACTGCATCTTCGAGGCACATGCACAAAATCTATAGGGTTTTCGGGATGTTGCGAGAGCAAGAATGACACAAGCGAGAACTTTCTATACCGGATAGGAAAAAGTATGAAGAGATAGCACGGGAGAGCGAGGCACCTCGATCAGCGTCCCAAGATAGACTGCTTTGAGAATAGTCAAATTTGAGAACCAATCATTTTGATTGGTCGAGGTCCTTACAGGCGAAGACTATAATTGCTTCCCTCGAGTCGTCCCTTTAAACTAAATCGAGAACTTTCCTCAGCAAATCGGTACGTAACAACTGGAGTTCCTCCACGGCCTCTTTAACAGGGCATCGGGCGACAGCTGGGTACCGCATCCTTACTTGGGTCCAGGGGGTTCCTCCGCTGCCTTTAATCGTACCGAAACTCCACTGCCCGCTCTACAGCCCTCTGCTACTCTTTAGCCGAGCGCCGGTATGTCATCCGGATCTCTGCTGTTCGTTAGAGACATAGAGACTATCCCTCCACGGCAGATTCGAGCATCTCGAGCTCAACTAAATAATAAAAAATCTTTCGAGAGCATTGGCGTAACTGTTTGAATCAATCCGAGAGTGCAGCTTCTGAGCAGCTTCGTAGGGAATCAGAAAGCTAGAACGTTATCCGAATCGATAGCTGGAGTCGGCTTGTGAGCCTGAGTTGAAAAATCACGTCACAGTAGACACATGGATAAATATCTATAAAATGCACAGCTATATGCTAATATGTATAGGTACACAATTAAAGAGCATTCAGAGAGACTCCCTTTCAGAGAGTCGTAGCACTGTGGGCCAATTCACGTTTGGCAAAGTCAACAACCTGTAGATTTCTGATCGCTATTATGAAATTTCATTAGACCGTGTACGAGGGAATTTGAGAAAATTGGCTATTTAGCTAGTGGAGTAAGTATCCATTCGCAATTCGGCAAAAAGATCCAGTCGTCAACAGAGATAGAATTGGCTAACTGCACGAAAGACCAAATACAAAATTTGCACGTCAAACGTACGGTAAGTGTATTAATCGTTTTGAAGACTTCTGGAGACGTTACACGTTGCAAGCATTAAAATGAAATATGCACAAGCAATTAGGACGACCCACGAAATTCCGGATGGCAAGAATTTTGGACCCTTCGTTGCATAAAACCACCAAACCGTTGCACTACGCCTAAAGTCCGTCGTCATTCGAATTAAAACATACTTCTGATGTTTAACGCTCCTAATGCATATACATATATGTATATACAGGATTGCTTGAAAATCGCATATACGGACCACGCAATTGCATTTAAGGGGTGAAACTGAATGATAAGTTGACCGATAAAAGTTTGATCCGATTATTAATTTTTAAGATATTCAAATTTAAAATTGACCTGTATATCTGTACCTTAGCCTATGTCTATCCTTTGGACCAAGAGTTTCATAGGTACTATACATATATGGTTAAAGTATGGCGATGCTTAAAGAGCCCATCCTGCCTTGTGAGACCCGTGTCCTTCCTTTCTGGGTTCCTACGAGAGACACGTTCCTCTTTCATTCGCCGAGGAAATTCAGTAAATTGCATCCTAGAATGCATTTCTCATGCAGTGCCATATAGGTAGCGTATACAATGTACGGTACCCGTGTGTTAATACACAATGTACCAGAGGATCCCGAGTATGTATACCTACGTGCAATTACTCAAATGAATAATTTAGTTAGCGAAAAATTCTCAAATGTCACAGAGAATAATAAGCTGGAAATTCTTATCAAATTTTCTCATCAACATTCCTGAGGTATAATACAATTTGCAAAAAATCTTTTACAATTAGAAGAAAGTGCATACTCCACATTACACCTTTTCCAATTGCGAATGCACAGTATATGTATTAGCCATATATGAAAGGAATTGAGATGCTATCTAGATGAGAAAATCTCAGAAATTCCCACTTGCCACCAGCAGAATTAATGATTTGCCGTTAGAGACCGGTGACATAATTAGCAGCGTTAATCACCACTTACAATCCATGACCCAATTCGTTTCTACGTTCCCGGCACCTGCATTACGTGTGAATCGAGGATCAAAGAAAAACTTACAAATTTCATCAAACTTCCCGCATCCAAATTGATTCTACGTGTTAATAGGAATGAAGTTTAATTACGTCATATTAAACGTCACGAGTTAGCATGGATGCTATATATATATAAGTGTAACCATGTGCACTTGTACGTATCAACAACGTCTGTGCTCGTACTTATATAACGTACCCACGTGCTTAGTAGCTAAGGGTGGATGGGCACTGAACCCAGAGTAGAAGGGTGACTTTTGCCAAGGGCGCAAACGACACGCTGGTAATTGAAATAACGTCAAACCGCGTTCCTTCTCATCCCTCGGTAACATTTTGGAAGGGATGTCACCCTTCGAGACTGGTTTTAAGGGCTGTCGCTCAACCTCTCCCTATTTATCCCTCGCTGTAGGTATGTACAGCCTTACTGACGTACTCCACATCCTGACAGATACCTTAGTATATAGTATAACAACGATTTTGTAAAACCTGTCGTTGACAAATAATTGCACCCTTGTTCCACGGATTAAATGGACGCCAGATATAATAAAAATTATATCGTGACACGTCCCCCTCAAGTTTCTCCTTGGCTAGCTGATTCTCGGGAGGGATATGAATCGGGAGACAATGATACTGAAAAATTCTGAAATCTAAGGACGTTCGCTAAAAAGTGCATCAAGTGAACACGTACTAAAATTTCAAAATAAAACACGGAAGCACAAACTGGTCTGATTTTGTAAAGCGCAACAGGAAATATTGATGGAATATTCTTGAACAAAATATACAAACTCCACATAGAACGAGTTACCCTTGACAAAGATGAGAATAATAAAAAGGTTCCGTGAGTCGATTACTGGACAAAGTATACAGTACAATATCTACAGCGTAAACGGAACTGAGATCTGCCTTAACAAAAAGTATTAAATCGACGGTTCCGTGAACCAATTAACACAGGAAAGCTAAAATAGTACAAGGCGTTATTATACTGGAAAAATAAAACAGATTTTGTACCGTATGGAAAACAGACCTAAAATGAATGGAACAGATTCTACACAATATATAAAAGCTAAGAGAAACTAGTAGAAATTACACGTTAGCTCAGACTACCAAACTCACGATACTTTTTGCTCTAGGGAAATGACGACTGGAATCCACAGGCGATAATTCAAAGCCAAAACGATAAAAGATTGGACCGTTCCTCCAGTATCCACCATCTTACCAATCCTCAGATCAAAAATTAATTGGGAATGCGTAGGGCCACGTGTTAGAAAAAAACCTTGACTCGTTCTAACTCGCGGTACGATAACTTGGTCAAAACCAAAAGCGTTGCTCCAGATATCCAGAGGAGCACACTTTCCTGGATACCAAGTCCCTCTAATGGCTACGATACGATAAAGTAAAATATACAAAACTACAAATTCGACAACACACAGTCAGTCGTGCCTATCACGAGTTCTGTTCGAAATTTTCAAAATCGAGAACCTTCCCGAAAAGATTCATTCTAATACACTCTATAGCCCAATTCATAAAATAACAGATTTGTGGTTATGTCGACTTCGCGAAAATACTCGCGAGCTTCAATTGCTTCGACAATCCCAATGAAATAGACCCTGGCATATTCCGCTGCTCGGGTAACTGCAGTATTGTTTCCGGAAAGTGGAAATCTCATCCACCTCGACTCCTTCGATGGACGACTCCAGGACATCCCGGCAACCTCACGATGCCTTCTGGATCATGAAGACTCCCGCCGAATTCTCCAGCGTAGGTGGAGCGCTAGGGTGTACGCTTCGGTCCTGATGCTGTTTTCTCCTTACCAGCACATCGCCAGGCTCGTACCTAGACATCTCGGGCCTCGTGGCACTAAAATTTCGACTGGATCTTTTCGGATTCACTTAGCTATTCGAAAAATAAAAAAAAATAAAAATTTATAAACTAACAAAGTTCAACGCCACGAAACGCTCACCAACGCGTAGGGCACCACGATGTACCCGAAAAATGGCTATATCTGCCCTTTTTGTGGTGTCCATCCAAATGCTACATAAGAATACACATATCATCCGGATTTATATATTTATTTTTTATATACACATATATATCCGCAATGTCCCGTGTCTCAAATTCGTTGCGCGACACTTTCGAAAATGTCAATATTTAAAATAAGATCTTATCATTTATCATTCCTCATCTAACTCAAAGTTACAGTTATCTATTTTCATTCGCATATCCTTGGTCCATATCTGTAACGCTAGATTTTCATAAGATACCACCAGGTATACAGACAGTACAGGATGACAGTGAGAAACTGAACGAACGGGCAACGTCCAAAGTGGAGCAGAAGAGAGCAGACTGTAAAAAGGTGTCTTAGAAAAAGTGGTTGATCTACAGGAGGCCGTTGAGTTCCGTCGAGGTAACCTGAACGGCATAGAAGGTATAAATATATATATAGACTGAAGTACATAGACACGGACGAGAATTTAGTGAGCAGAACGAGTGGAGTAAATAAGACGATGCTGGATCTGCCGTGAATATCGTATTTAGGCCGATGCCACCAGCAGGTATTTCTGTACTTGGAATATAAAAGTAATAAGAACGAGAATAGTAGGAGGAAGAAATAGATAAGAAATGAGAAAGTTTTACTATGAGAAATAAGGCAACTAGTATACAGCGAGGAGCAAAACGTATACATAGGTAGGGAACAATAAAATGAATAGATGATTTTCTCACTTTCTCTCCTATCCTCGCCTTTCTTTACGCTTCTTGTTCCACGTGTCTCGTTGTCCCTTATCTCATCTCCTTGTCTTCTTCTTTAAAGCTATTTCTCAGACAGAGCTAGCGAGGGACAGGAGGCAAGACCCCCCTCCTAAAGTTCAAGAATCCTAACCTCCAGCTCTCCTAAGCTACTCGAACCTCAACACTTTACATCCGCAAACTGCTTTGCCACTCGGTTCTTGACTCGAGTTTCAGCTTCTCTACGTTCTCTACCTTTTCTAGCATCTCGAACAAACTACAGCTTCACAAACACCGCGCCTCTAGTATCGACTATCGATGATCCTGGCGTTTCGAACTTTTTATCCTCCGACAGTGGCTCTCATTGTTCAATCTTATTTCAATGGAATTCATTGGCGATGCTCTCACGGGACCCGCTGGCCTGCATATTTTTACGACTGCGAATGATCCGTTCGCATCTTTGCGCGATTTTTCTTTCCTCCTCGAGAAGTGCGAGAAAAACACGGCTGGCAAGAACAGAAAGGTCGATCAATGATCCCTTTTTATTTTATTATCCTTTTATTTTATTTTATTTATGCGGAAATTATTCCGAGGTCGACCCCAACCTATGACTACGCAGTCTGGTTTACTTTAGGTCAGATTTGAACCATTGGTCGAAGGTCAGCAAACGGTGAGATCATTTCTTGCTCAATACTTTCTTCATTATTTTTTGACTCATGCTTCCGCATGACTTCGACCAAAGTAACATCATTTCTAATTATTCGGATGACTCGTGTACAGAGAACGAATTAAATTAATATTCGGATTTTATAGTTTTGAGTGTGATTCGGTTAGTCTCTGTTGATGGAATCATTTGTGGTCATTGTTATCGCAGAGGATAATACTACTAATTGGACAAATTTATTTTTATAAATTTATAATTAGTAGTACTGTCAATAACTAAAGGTAAAGGTTTCCATTAGAAATTTATAAACGGTATTGAAATGATAAATTTCTATCGAACAACAAGAAGCAGCAAGCATACAACAAAATTAAAGTTTTAAGTCCTCTTGATAACTATTATCATCTCGAAAGTCACAGAGTAGTCGAAATTAGATCTTGTCCTCTTAGAAGGCACCTAGTCGACTCTGAAGATGACAACCCGTTGACAGACGATGGTAAATGATAATAAGCGACAGTGAGTGACGTAAAGCAGATAATTGTCCATAAATAGCTTGCGGTTTTATGAAATATGTTGGAGCTTTCATTTTCAATTGCACAGATATATTTATAATATTCGAAAAATTATATCTTTATTTAGAGGTCGTTGGAAATTAGCTTACGTCATTAAATTCGGGTTGCTCTACTATTTTGGAATATACGTGCTTCCATGCACAGTGCGATAACAACTATATGGTTCCTATGGTACGATAATTATTATTATTGGACAGAGCTTTTTAAACGAGTGTACGTACACCATACGCGTAATAGTATAAAAGAATCATTTATTATTCTATAATCAATTATCAATTTTTATTCCTATCAAGACACTCGACAGTTCTTGCTCTCTCGTATCTACCGGGGTAATAAAATATCTCAGAAAAATATATATTCGTGTATGCAAAATTGATTGCCACCAAAATAAAAGTGATGAGATCTATGGGATCAAGGGATTTGAAGGGTTCGAAAAAGATCTAAAAATTTCCAATTCCGCCGTCTTCGTCTTCGCAGCCTACTGTTTCTTTTTGAGCCACAAGCAGTGCTGCCAGTTATACTGGTTCTCGCGCACTGTAAATGAAAGAACCACAGACAAAAAGAACATGGCCGACACAGTTGATGAGCGTAACTGTCAAATACTTTTTGTACAAGGTGTCAAATTAAAAGTTGCTCAACCTAATCAGATGTTATTCTGAAACGCATGCAAGTAATGGAAAAAGTAAAATATCTTTAAATTGAGGAAATTTGTCAATTTTATTAGAATGTAGACTAAACACAAGAAAGAGTATGTATACAATTTTTTCTTCTTCGACTTTTAAATTTCATCAGACTTCGTATAGCAAGTAAATTGTTTTCATCAAGTCTATTGTATAAAAACTTTAGATATTCGTGGAAGGAACCATTGATGTTTAGTTTAACGAATGCTAGCTATACAGGGTGTTCCAAGATACACGAACTATATTTAACGATTTTATATCTGGATACATTCTTGGTCGGAACTTTTTTCTAATTTTATCATTTTTGACTTCATTACCGAGACGTTCCGTCATAAAATTAACTCGTGGGCGGCTGCGCAAGCGATCGCGACTGCCGAGTCTACTCTGCCGTAAACACGCATGCACGTCGGATCAGCCACTGTATCCCATAGTTAAGGAATTTCATAATTGCACACGTGCGCTATCTGACTTTCATTTATGTAAATTTTACTTAAACATTTTTACCAATCAGTTGCAAACCCTACAAGAAAGCGTTATTTGGCCATTGTGTGCTTCGAAAGAGGGGGAGCTAACTTTGAAAATCTTTTGTAAAATGTTAAAATGTTTATATCAAATTTGAATGCACGAAAGAAAGGTGAGGTATATGCATATAAATATATATATGTATATCTACGATGCACAGTGATCATTTTCATTGTATACTAACATATAAGTTAATATATTCTACGAACATACACATACTTTACAAGCAGACGCATCTACTATTGTTATAAGCGGTACCAAGTACGTGTAAATACATATGAACTCCAATACGTTATAATTTCGTATATCTAATATGAAATTTTACAGTGAAAAACGAAGACGGCGTATCCGGTTGCATATCGAAAGGCGCCATGACTCTTACACATAGCATACGAGCTGTGAAATATTATACCATAATAAAATATGAACATTTTATATTTATATGACTAAGTAAAATCAAAATTCACTTGTTCATTATGCCAGTGATACGAGCTGCTTTAACTGAGTTTACGAGCCAACAAGTGGTGTCGCCATCTGTCCTCTGGCGTCGGAAACTAAAGATCGCACGTTAACAGCTATGATATATTCAAAAACGTATCCAAAGGATCTTTCTGCTTGATCGAAAACAATTAAACAACCAAAAGAAGCCCATAAGCATTGCAACAACGCTCTAGCTGAGTGTGCATTTACGAACTTTAAAAATAAAATATCAAACTTGAACCAGAGGAACTAATGTTAACAATTTTTAGTTTAAACGAGTAAAAAAATAAATCCAAATAAATTGTGGCACTTTAAACAAAATTATAATACATAATTTTTTCCTTTGACTGATCGAGCAACTTTTACTACAACATAAAAGTGACTCAAAGCGGCTCGGCACGTGCAGTCATAAAAGTACCATAAATTAAAAAACATTTCGAGTGGTTGGAAATTGGGAAAAGGTGCATTTTTCCCTAAATTAAGACGAGTCTAAATAGATTGGTATTCATATCAAAAGTGAGTTGTCTGTATCGTATTCTGTATGTTAATTGCATTCATACGCACACAGGATGAGGTTTTAACTTTCAATCAACGTATCCGTGTACACAGTCAGCTATAAAAGTTTACGTATTAAAATATAGGTAAACCAGCGCTTTAATAAATACATCGTTGGTTTTATGATACATGCACGAATAAATATACAGGCGTATCTCATTAAGCTCTCGTTAGAGGCTAGTAGTATTTCAGAGCATACGAAAAAGCTTGAGCGTGGATTCCACCTATTTGAAGAACTCGAGTAACCCTTAGGAATAGGGTTCGGCTGCGTGTGAATAATATCAGGAAATATGTTGACACGCCTGCCATTTAGTTACAGGTGTAATATCTATACGCATATTACTTGAGGGATAAGGGTAAATGGACCTAGTCTAACTTCGGACAGGAAGAGGAAGACATTTGACCTTCCACGTCTCCAAATTGTAGTAAAGAGAAGTTAACCTAAACCTGATTTAACTTCATTGCAGTTGCAATGGGATGCACTTGCACTTTTAATAAATCGAATGCATTGCTAGAAATACGGAAGCTGAGATTACACATGCTTTTTTTGAGATCCCAAGTACTATATAAATTTTTGAATTTGAATTTTGGACAGCCAACAAAGTTTGCAGTAATCGATCCGTTGCTCAAGCCAGTAAAATTTCCCTAAGAAAATGTTCGGGACCGAGGCGAAATGGGGAGTCGCGAAAGTAGATGCTTCACGTGGGCGTAAATCGTAATTGAAATCAGTGCATTCTACGGGGCTTAATGGACTCTGAGATATCATCCAAGAAATAAGATAAGACGAGACTGAATTTAAAGTCCCCGTGGTGTTTCGTAAGAAAAATAGAAATCGTATATCCCATGCAAGAAACAATGATCTCACGTCAGATGATCTGTAACGAAAGGACCTCCGAAATCGATGGACCGATTAATGTTATTAAAAATTGAAATCTGTTGCAAAATAATTATCCGATCGTAGCTTGCCTATGCAAGCTCTGTGACAATTGTATGTATAGCAGAATTAAAATTCAACGAATAAATCTCCTAGAAACTTCAGGTTCTCTGGACCAAGTAAGAAAGTAAGACTAGGTTGGAGCACGTGAATTATAATATAAAACGAACCTAAGCTGTCAGGGTTGGAGGTCATCCCGGAAGTCCCAGATACGACAGAAGCCGGGCGGCGTCTAACCTGAAAAACGAAATTAAAAAAATGTCTGGAATTACACAAAACACAATGATAGTACTTGAATTCACTTAAATAATCTCCGAGGTTTAAAACAATGGATCGCAGGATGTGAATGCGCTGCTATCACAATGAAAGTCACGTAGGTAGCTCAGGATGCTGCAACCTGAACCAACTTGAAAAAACAAGCCTACGCAAGCAAGCACGTACTCTTATTCAGATATTCTTCTGCTCATGTACTAAAATCCTCACGTGCTCGCATATTCGTGTACATCTACGCTCCGAAGTGGTCGTAGGGGATGAACGAAGTAAGAAGGGTTAAAAGGAGTCGTGACGATTGGTAACGGATTCCTGAGACTTTGCGAAACGCCGAAGAATAAATTTAAAAAGGAGTGAGAAAGATTTAAAGAAATAAAAATCCTGGAATTCTCGTAGAATAAAAAACATACAAACTTTCTACATAGGGTGGATTGTACTGTATAGGGTAGGTAGGATGTCGCCCTTCGAAGAAGGGTGCTATTCTCATAGTCATTTTACGGAGCCCAGTTGCTCGCCCATCGGCCCCATAGAGAGAAACGAGCCCTAGACAATAACCCTTTTGTCTATGGCCGAAGGCGCGTGGCGCAGGAAAATTACTATGTCGCCAGTTTGTTGTAAACATTGTCTGGCAAATAAACTCAAGGCTCGAGGCTGAGGGTGGAATTGTAGGGATGGTAGACGTAGAAGGTTGAAGATGTAGTCTATGATGCTATGGGTTGATCTATGTACGCATACGTGTATGCATGCTCACTACTCAACACCATCCTTTCATTTTCACCTCGTCTAGCAAACCCCTGACAAGGCTCAAAGGAATTCTTGAGCACAGCTATTCAACTTCCTGCAGGGAGAACATTTTATACGAATAGGCTGTCTGGTAAGTCCAGGTATACACTGAAATTATCAAAAGAAATATCATGTATCGGACTGCCAAACAATTAAATCGATTGCCTCGAAAATTCACATGTGTATGTGTTATCACGCATTCTTGCGGAATTACACAACAATTTTCTAGCTGTCTATCAGTATCAACCACTCTGTGTCCTCTCTGCACAACGCAAAGAGATTTTATCACATTTTTGATTCAATCATATTATTTTAATTATTGCAATTTTCGAAGACACAGAACGACAAACAAGTAATTTTCACGCAAATCGATACCGAAAATCGCCGCAGGGACCACGTAATGCTGGACTCAAATATACTTTATATTTTATACTCTTGAATGAATTATTTGCGTACTCTTGGACATTTCACTTTCTAAGAATAGGTAACCCATTTTCTAAGAGTACTCAGGACTGATTCGGATGGAAAACAGAAACTAACTCGGACAGTTAAACAATACTATATGTGTTTTATTAGAAATTTTATTTTCAAGCACAACAACTACACGTTTCCAAAACACTAAAGTAATAAGTGTAATTTTCTTGTTATTATTTTTGACAGTTGTTACACCGCATCCAATCTTCATCCTCGGTAAAAGCAAGTTTTTCATTTGATTTACGTTCGTACATTTTTTAGCATCTGAATTTTTTTAACGTCTTGAAAAGTTTTTACCGCCTAAAATTTTTGCCATCTCGAGAATTTCGTTTTTATACTCTTGGGACACAATACCATTTGCAAGAGAAAGGTATTATTTAACCGTATCACTTTGTAATGTTCAAAAATTACTTTTAGATAGGGACATTTTTATATCAACGTTACTTGTAAATCTCGAAAATATCACTTTCAAAGACAACTGGTTAAATGATTGATTATTTTCATAGACGTAAAAGTACAGTCCAAAAATTATTATATGTATATAATCAATCACATAATAATGTGGATAATCAGACTGGAAATTTGTCTCTATCTGATCAGATGTTAAATTTTAGAAAAATACACTATGGAAACGTAAGTTCAGTTCAAATGATATTCCCTGAAATAGTTGTAATGAACTCTTTTATGGATAAAATCACTGATTGAGAATATTATTTATATAGAGTTAACATTTTCTTAGTAAAATCGTATATTTTAGATCAGATTAGATATGATTTAGATATGACAAATTTAAGATTTGATTATATGTTATCATTCTTTTCCGAGGACTTGAACCACCTGCAGCGCGTTGATACCATCTGTCGTATAAAAAGGAAATGATGTTCTTAATATTATCAGCTTCGTACTAGGTACGCTTAGAAAATCTAATAAGAACACTTTCGCATGATACTTTCGCATGATACAAACCCATACAGTCGACTCTCCTTAAGAGCGAAATCTTGGAAGCTATAAAGAAAGAAAATACCAAAAAATACACCAAAAATTAGATCTCCCACCATAATACAGCAAACTCGTATTATCCACATGTCAAAATACATCCATGAAAAAAAAAACAAAAAAACCGTCTCTCGTTAAGAGCGATTTATATTTTCATCCTTAATACCTTTTAGACTGTATAGAATAGGTATTCGAAGATTAAGTAGTCTTAAGATTTGTATCTTTTTGTGAAAATCACGTGCTCGCCCTTAAAAAAATGGGTGCAACCAACAATAGATGAGTCAAACATGCAATGCAAAATAAAATTAGGTGAGTGAAACGGTTCAAGTCTGTAAAAGAAAATTAAGGAGAAATTTCCTCTTATCAAGACTCTACTGTAAATGGTATAACTGGTTGCAAAATGTAATCGAATAATCGGCCTGATTCTGTCAAGATCGTTGTTCAACGCCAATTTTCTTTCGACGCGGTTCAATGCACGAACTCGGTTTGTCTTGAAAATACAAGTGTCCGATTGGCTAAGAGCACAGTTAAACTGAGTTTAAATAATGAACGACGTTGGTGGAATCAGGCGTAAGTGCTGAAAGATCAAAATCGTCGATTAAATTTCCCCTGGTACACTGTAGTTCCCTGGTCTTCGGTACACGGGAAATTAACAAAGTTCAAGCAAAACTGGTATCGTGGAATCGGGCATAACGAAGGCATAAGGGCATAAGGGCATTGCCTTTAAGACGAAGGGGTAGGTGATTCGATATTGTCTAAGCGGAAAAGCGAAAATGAAGATTCAACAGAGAGAACGAAAGTTGGCACAAAGTGGAGGGAAAGATGGCTTTGCTGTATTGGATGAATCGGGAAACGCATACACACACGCGAACAGAGCGAGAAAGAGATAACAGGTGAGTCTCTGGTGTCGCCATGACAACGACCTACATTCTACCAACCTAATAAAGTGGCTCCCTTCATGGCTGCGAATTTCCGGCAACCTTCTCGTTCTTCCCTACCTACTCTCTACGTACACGTGTGCACTCATATGTATTATATATAGTATGATAATACATAGGTAGTCACATTGCCAGACTCGATCGAGTGACGCATATGTGTATATACACTATATGTATACTAACTATACATATTCCCTCTTGAATGAAAGAAACAATAAAGCGACAGAATTCCAATTACATCTTAATATAGATAAGGGATGCTCACAGTTTCTTTTTTCCCCCTTAAAATCATGGAAAATAGAATGTCTCGTCATGCGCGAAGGGCACGAGTCGACGAATCTGTCCAGGGTTAAGGGATGAATTATTGATTACCGCGAGGGATGATCAAGGACTGTGGAATCCGTAAGGGCTGTTCCAAGCCAGTCTCCGAGAAGGGACGAACGCGAGAAAAGACCTTCGAGAGGTAGTTTCTCATCTGCTAGGAACGTGATTTATCAAAAGTGGCAGTCGAAGGGTTGTTAAAAGAAAAAGAAAAAAAAAATAGAGAGAACGGGAGAAAAACAGAAAAAAAGTTAGGTGCGACCCTTTCTTCCCGTAATATCTTCTCGACCTTATTCACCTTCAGCAATACCTTCGCAGAAGGTTATCCACCCCCATCTCATCGAGACCAAGTAACTGACTGTAGGGGTAAAATTTATCCGAGAGCGCGGAACCGCTTGAGCAAGTGGTATCCATTTCATGTTATGAAATAATGAATGTACCAAACGGCTGTTTTTAGCCTACGCTTCTTTCTCACCCTCGTGTACTCCTCTTGAGCCTCGTGCTCTAAGGGGAAACAACCTCTCGACTCACCTTACGTATCTTGTGATCGATATCCTCTTACAAACCTTCCTTATCGGAGTTATATATAGTATATAACGTATATATTACTCAATACATTTCTCCGCATTCAGAACCTTCGTCTCTCCTTTTAGAATTCTTGGCAGGAGACGGAGGTAGAACCACTAATTAATCCAAAGGCTTCCCCCCGTAATTATCCACGAATACTTGCTTCGACGTCAATGCGTCCAGCCGGAACGTTAATTAGCCACTAACGGGTGGGTCCATTAAAATGTCCTTCACGTAAAACAATTATATTCGCAGATTAGAATATTACAGAATTCAACCACGAAAATTCTCCGAATAATATTCGTCCTTGGCTGTACCGACCAAAATACTTAGGCTAATACAGAATGGTTTACAACCCGACATTCTCAGGGTGGAGCAACGCAACGGCTCGACCGTTCAGCCAATTTCCGAGGAATAGTTGTGAAAGTGATTTCCACAGTATTCACCTAAACAATCCGTATCAGAGACAACGAATGAAACCGTCCTTAATATCCAGTGCATAAGGAGAACAGCGTCTCTACGTCTTTGGTCGGATCCAGTGTAGAAGGTGACAAGCGTAAACGAACAACGATCGCAATGGATTCTTGCACAGAATAGAGATGGCAGATTCTCGGGGGCAAGGTTTCAGGGTCGTGGAACTTTATGAAGCTGGAGCCAAAAGGTTGCACGTTGATCGTTAACCTTGTCGTGGTATTGAGGTTAGAATTGTGAACGGATGGAAGACGGAAGCTTTAAAGTAAGAAGATCTTAGTGCATCAAAATCCCGTTGAAAGGTCTACGAATATACGTACATATAAATGTGTATATCTATAGGTACTACTGTGTATATATCGGAGAGAAGCTGGAGGTCGTCCCGAAGACGACGCGTAGCCAGGAATATCGACCGAGACGGCTCAACATAACCTTCCACATTCTACGTACCCAGTAGCGTCTGACTATACGTACTGCTTGCCTATTTTTCGATAAGTTATGGATATAAAAATTAATACGATACATTACAAAGTACCTTAATGCAGATTGTACAGGTAATAATTACTGGTCAATGAGAGCTATCGTGTGTTGAAAAATTGAAAATGTCTAAATAACTTATCTCTGCCTACCATAGGTTCGGGTTTGGTTGGTCTGGCAGGACTCGTAATACATCGTTCTGCGATCACGTCTTAAAGGTGCCTTCACAGTCGGCGGAATGACGAGCTGTGCATAGTGCGTACAAATATATAGCGTTGATAAAGGAGATACGTAGAGATATGGGCAGTCATAGTATGTACGCAGTACTGGCACGGATCCATACATGCTCCTGTATTCCACGAGACACATCCGTAAGAGGCAGGAGGTATGTATCCTCTCATCCCCACGAGCAGAAGCGCCATCCCCTTACAGCGCGTAAGAGACGCAACGACTGTCTGCCGTTTTCCTAAAGGCCGTCGACAGTCTACCACTACGCCATTACAGCCTTGAACAAACCCCCAACCACCCTTTCTGCCTGGCTGGCTGGCTGGCTGCTACAGTCCTTTGTCACTGGAGGTAACGATCTCTCGACGTCAAGTTCGACCATTTCTTCGGCTGACAGTTTTTTTTTTTTTTTTTTTTTTTTT
>NW_014333443.1:216311-229672 GCF_000341935.2 Cephus cinctus
TTTTTTTTTTTTTTTTTTTTTTTTTTTGGGAATCCGATGAACGTTCGAACACTCGAGGATACTTTTTTTTTTTAAAAAGTGATTTTAAGGAAACATCTGTTTGCATATGACAGTAAGCAGGCTTATTGATGTCAAATTTATTTTGTATTGGATATTTGTGTTTTTTCTTTTTCATTTACATTTTTACTCTTTCTCTCTCTCTCTTCCTACTCTTTGCTCGCTTTCACTGTTCTTTTATCGCACAAGCTCGCCCGCGCTACCCTGGTCGACTAGTAGAGAGGTGGAAAGGCGCCTTTAGTAGCACAAATGCTACGTTGCACTCGTGCGGTATTCAAGCGCAACCGGCGAATGGGATCATTTTCTAAAGGCCTCCTGGCTGCCTGTTTGGATGGCTGGCTGGCTGACTGACTGACTGGCTGGCTGACTGGCTCGGCGGGTTCAACCCTCTCATCGCAGAAACGAGTCTGAGTTTTTATTTTACAATTAATTATTCCGGCGGGTCGAGTCTCGATTCAACTTTCGCGACCCGAACGGTTACGCTTAGTAGTTACGAGAGGAAAGAGCCTCTCTTCTTTCTCTTACGTACGCTTAAACTCTTTAACTTACTTTATTTTCAATAAATCCTATTCCCTATTGCTCGCTCCGCCTCTTTTTCTAGCCGTTGCTCTTTCAGTTTTTCCTTTTTTATTCCTTTCGTTTCTCGTGTACTTCTCTTCTCTCTCTTTTCTCTCTGACTTCAAAAAGTTGAGAAGGCAGTAATGCATACGTGCCTGCGTGCGCGTGTGTTTTTGCGTGAGAGAAATAGAGAGGGCGAATATATGGTGAGAGGGAGAGAGAGGGAGATAACATAACAAGGGAAAAAGGTTATTGGAATAAAGGAATTTTTTACACTTTTCCCAGAATCTTGTAAATCCTTATGATTGGAGTAGGTATCGTATCGAGAGAACGAAATAGAGAGAGACAGATAAAACTGAACGGCAGAGAAGAATCAGGAGAAATATGTAAAATATTCATTTGCCAGCTCAGTGGCCAAAGGGAGACTATTTTTCCGGATAATAAATTGTGTCAACGAACGACGGTCGAAATATCATTTTTAACACCCAACTGTCGCCTCCTGCCTGGCAGGCAGCTAGGAAAATGAATTTCGGTAATAAATACTTTTTTTTTCTTGCGTAAAATCCTGAAACGGTAGACAAATTAATATTATCGATATTAGAGATATTTATATAAATCAACGGCATGTAACCTTGTTAAATTGCCAAATAATGTTGAGAGGGAAAATGAAATATAATTGAATATCATTTTTGCTTGTCAATGGTATGATTGGAATAGAGTTAGCCATTATTAAAATGTTCTGCTTCCTGATGGCAAGGCTACTTTTCATTCGACCATTGAAAATTAAGATTTTATCACATTTGATATTGATATTAGGTTTACAGTAAGGGGAGGGCTGTACCGAAATGTGTTACAATTATCGACAAATTCGTTGGGTTACGTTCAGCGTGTAAATGAATGTTACGAACGTATTTTCAAAGTGGGGCAATTTGCATAATTGATTCAGTTCGTGTGTATTGACCGTAAATATCAGAACTTATAACAACACTGGTTTTGTTGCTTTGCCGAATGATTTGCATGCAAGCAAATTAAGTACGAAGAGATATGAAGTATTAACGAAACAAATCCGAGTACTGTTAAATACAGAATTTCCTAATAACCTATGTAGTTATCCAATATGTTAAAAATTAAAAGGATAGTGGAATTTGGTCTATATTCTGTTATATACTATAGTATCTCTAATTATGTACGATAGTATGATAAAATGAATAGTAAAAGTAATTATTATTAATTTATTGTATATCAGTTTTTAAAAAGTGTATTAAATAAATAAATATTTATTTATCGACAGTGAGTATGTAAATACGTCGATATTCATCAACGCGAGTCCAGAGAGTTCAAACGACACTCCTTATAATGTCAATATTAATATACTGAATATAATGGTATTGCGAGGAAAGCATTTTTCACAAATTGTAGTCAGAGTGATCAAACGGAAAAAGAAACCAAGTCATACCTTTACAATATCCTTTTGAAAATTAGTTTGAAAGTACCACAGATTTTGTTACCTTTTAATTAATTAATTAAAATTAGCGTAAAAACTATTAAAATATATAATATAAATATTAAAAGCAAAACTCTCTTCGAAACACACTAATGAGGAAAGTACTTAAAAGTACTGGTTTCGTTATGTAAAAATTTAAAAATTTGATAAAAAATTTTCAATCGATATCTATAAAGGATTATTGATTCTTTGAGTAATATCCTTCCTTGCTTTGAGTATAAGTATTTTTTATTTTTAAAATAATTTTCAACCGTCAATCTGTAACTCTCAATGTGGCCCCTCGTGTTACTCCTAAAAATATTTCTGCATTTATTATATGGACTGTACCATCGAGAGGGCAAAAAGGGTTGAAAGACTCCCGTTTAGCAGTAGCACGCGTTCTGGCTGTCTGGCCGGCGAGACCATTTATAGAATATCGTGTGTACCACGTGTCTCGAGTGGCCTAGTAAAGTGGCCGTAATTTCAGCCCCCATCAACCCCCTAACTCTACCCACCACCGACACTTTAAAATCTACAACCTACTCCTTGGTACCTTCTTCTTTTTTTCTAAGCGTATTTCCATCGGCAAACAGACAAAATCCGCATAAGGGTAACTTTCTCAAGAGTCCCTTCTAGCTTCAGACCACTGATAGACTTTACAAAAAAACCCTTTGGATATCGATACCTATGACTTTTCCATACAATAGAACTATACGCTATGAATGTTCCACAAAATATACACACAGAGAACTGATTACTGGAGTAATGGTTCGTATTTGGACGACAACAAATTCTAGTAGCAGTGACAACCATTCTGTCAAGATTTACCATTATGATTGTGTCTTACCAGTTTGCGTCATCAAACTCACTAGAATTGCTTTAATTGTCACAAGACTCGTTGTTGTCCAAATACATATACATATGTATACCGATCGCAGCTCTAGTAATCACAACCATACATTTTTCTTCGCGTACTTAAACTTACGTAGCAATATTCCTATTCTGGCAACATGGAGTATTATCAGTGTAGAGTGCACGGGAACATTTTCACCTTGGTGAATATTAATTGGATCAGAAAGCGTTTTAACCCCTTCCAACCTTTATACAAGAATAGAGGGGAAAAAAGGTTGGATGATAGGTCGGTAGCCTCGTTCGGATGGAGGATTAAATTAAATCACCTGTCATCCCCTGGAATAATAGGAAAGTGGGTCACACAAGACAAAATTGCCATGCAGCCTCCCTCATCGGAGAGCGTAACTCGCCTTCGCTATGGAGATACGTACGATCTCTACCTCTTTGCCAGGCTAGACTAGGTTACGATAGGTTCTCCATATCATCACTGTATGGGTCTTCGAATCTATATAGGCAATACTCAATCTGTTGTATAACCTGGTTGTCTGTCTTTGTTGTAGTTTACCAAACGGTCCATTGTCCGTTATCAATATACGTGATTGCGATCGACTATCGGAATTCATTTGCATATAGAATTTCCAGGTAAAATTTCATCAGTGCGTTATCGAATGAATAATACAATTATGGATATTTACAAAGATCAGATTCCGTGGATTAGGAATACAATTATTACGCCATTCGATTGTCCATTGTTCACGGATCAAAATGGAGGATCGACCTGTTTGACTAAAATATACGGAACTAGTCGGTTCAAAGGCACCGACCAAAGCTGACCCCTCCGTTTGATGTCTATCGGGGAGACAAGTTCAGGCGGTGAGTTTGAGCTGACCAACCTTGTACAAGGCACCGCTACGTATGCAGGTATGGAAGCTGAAAGAGAAAATAGAAACAGAGGTTCGGGGGACGAATAGAAGCAGAAACTAAAATCGGATGATTCTTGCATCCCTACTGGAGAAGGATCGTGATGAGAATAAACAGAAAATGCCCTGAGGGCAGAGGGCAAAGGTCGAGGGAGGCAGCATCCTTATTTCGCGCTCCATCTGACCCAAACCAATCAACCACCGCCAGCAATTGCATTATGTTAACGGAGTTACGTGCCAGACTGTCGCGCCGTCAAAACCGCTAAATCTATATAGCACTTCCGGTACCATTTCCCTTTTCAGCCTCAAGTTTACCCCGGCCTTCCAATACCACGCTACGTTAGCTTTGACATTTTTATTAAGCAACTGCTGGAATCTCAAGGTGTCTGGGGTGGCACGACTTCTCTTGCACTTAACTCTTAATTATTTACTGTAAATATCTTCTTTCCAGTACAGTCTGATTAAATAATATTTTTCGGTCTGTTTTCGCTTTCTATAAAGGTTAGGTTAGACTCTAACAGGGTGGATGGTAGCTTTAGATTAGCTCTTAAGTTAATTGTGTCCCCGGGCATTGCGCACCCTCGCAATACTTCTCCGATTACGTCACTTCCTTCGTTTTCTCTGATCTCTCTCCGTGCTCCTTCCCGTATCGTCCTTTCACCTTTTACCAGCCATCCCTCTTCTGCCGCTTGCTGTTTGTTTTTTGCCCTCTCACTCTCACTCGTCCTGACCCTAGGGACTTTAAGTGTAGGAAAAGTTTAAGAGAGGACAGGCAAGCAAGTAAGCAAGCAGGGGCCAAGGTGCACCGAAGGAGGCTGACTGAAACGTTCTGTAGAAGGTTCGCTCGTCGGCTGACTTAGGTGTAGCCGTGTTCCACTACCAGCGAGAATACGGTATACAGTTGAATGTAGATACTAGCCGTCTTAGTCCTGAGCTCCCTGGCATGCCGCTACTTCTCCATAGTCAAACTTTGAATTTCCATTTTACGCCCTGCCGGATCTTATGCACCGTATCTCCTGAGACAGTGTCTGTGTATGCACAGTGGATAATCCCACTCGCGATTTCACGACCGCGGAATGAATAGAATAAAGCAATATAAAAAAAAAGGATTCCTATAAATAGCGCGAATAAAATATTATTAGGCGCTGACTATTTCCCGATAATTCATGCCGCGCTTCATGAAGTGGATCAAACTTCAATCAAAGTATTGGCTAAAAGGCCGATGCAATTTTTCATCCACGAACGTTAATGCCCTCTTGCCTATTTAGGTTATCGTGTACATTTTGTCAGGGAATTAATGTAAATTCAATATAATTCCCGTGAAAACCGTGAGAGGCGCTGTCTGGGCTTTAAGTTTGAATATATTGAAACCGGAAGGTATATACCCGAACGTCGATCACGATTTAACGTTCGTTGCACTCTGCCATTTTTACTCTCGTTTTTCAACCTTCTCTATCTCTCTCTCTCTCTCTCCCCTCCCCCTCTCTCTCTCTCTCTCTTTCTAATCCATTTCATTATTCTCGACAGTCTGACAGATATCCACCCTCGGTGGAATAGATATATAGAATCCCATCCCTTGGTTCCCATGAGCGTAATGGGGAATGTCGAAAGGGATGGAGAACAACCGGATGCAACCTCAACCTCCGTCACGTATATTGGCGGCCTCCTCATCTCAGCCTCATTACCTGTTCAGCCCTTTCGACCCCCCATGAAAACGTTATTACATCCTTGGTCGCTCGAGCTACGCTGCGTAACCCCCGCGCAGCCCCCGTCAAATCATTTATCCACATCCGATTGATATTACCAGACCCATTTCTATTTACATGCAATTCAGATGAACTCCCACGTACGACTGTGTGTTCATAAATGACAATTCAGACTTAAGGGCTGTTCTTGATGGTCCCATCTGCTACCCTGTGTCAGGGACCTAACGAAATTGCACGATTTTTCCCGTAAAATGGAAACTGTGAAAGCCCGACGTTGCTCGTGGCAAAGCGTTTCTTCGTTTTTCGGTAACAGGACGTTCCATTCACTGGACAGTTAATGTCCGATCGATGATTGGCACCATTTCAATATCCCTTTTTCGATCCATTTTGTCCTTGAACACCGAGTGGACATGCTCCCATTAATAGGGCCCTAGCCAATGTTCGACAGCACGAGCCGCAATTCAATCAGGTACGGAGGCCAATCGGACTTAATTACGCATGAACGTCGATAATTAATGTTGCTATACGACCGACGTAGATCGATTAACACGCCACATAAAGCGTGATTAATCATTAATATCGGCTAATGCCGTTAATTCCGACGAAATATCGTATATTATCTATGAGAAGTATAGTAAAACATATCAATACGTGTTCCCTACTTTGAATTAGTGACGTCAGCGTGGTAATAACACGAATTACTTATTCCACTGTAAGTCCGTCGATGTTCTAAGAGTTAAGCTTCATTCAAAAATGGATCTATCTTTTACGAAAGATATCTTCCGACCATCTATCTTCTCTCCTGTGCACACAATCAGCGAAGGTAGTTCGTAAAGGTTGAGTGATACTCTTAACGATTATGTAAAAAAAAAAGGAATATATTTCAATAACTTAGCGGAATTTCTTGGTGATGAAATAACAGAGCACGTGCGCTCTTCCGAAGAAATACATTGGGTTCTCTGAGCCGCCATCGAATCTAGTTCTATCCTTTTTGTTCTCCCACTGAGCAACACTGCTCGATCCCCTTGTGCCTGCAGGCGGGCGACTCTTGCAAGTGAAAAGTTCACTTAAGAAAAATTGCGACGGGATGAAAAGTCGCAGGTCGGAAAGACCTCGTTAAGTCACCCGCTTCTGAGTTCTGAAAAAGTCGGCTCGAGTGAGTGAAGGGTCGTGAGGTAAGATTGAAGACAGAAGGTGAAAAGCAGGTAGGTAGGATAAGGCAAAGAAGAAGTAGGTAGGATAAGACAAAGAAGAAAGATGAAGAAGAAGAGATACAACAATTTTCAAATTCCCTAAAGGCCAATAAAACAGAAATCATTACCCGCGAACGGGTATTATGCAGGACGAAAAAGATTCCTAAAGAACTGTTTCTCAGCGCTTAAGAAAACTTACAATTTTATGCTGTCCATGGTAAATAAAAATTAATTTGGCATCGGGCTACTTTGATTTCAATACGTAAGAATGTAAGAAAAAACTTGAGGTAATAATATCCCATCATTTTTATTTCTCATATTGGTCCGTACAGTGCCTCAAATTTATCATACGCATGGACCACCTAAAAGCTAAAAAAAGCAAGCAAGGTAAACTAATAACAACATAAGAGAGTTACAACCATCTGTTGACGTCTCAAATTTGCCAGTAAAGCATATGAAGCGCATATGTACAGCGGAAACGGCGACAGAGAGAGAGAGAGAGAGAGAGAGAGAGAGAGAGAGAGAGAGAGAGAGAGAGACAGAGAGAATACGCATGGACCACCTAAAAGCTAAAAAAAGCAAGCAAGGTAAACTAATAACAACATAAGAGAGTTACAACCATCTGTTGACGTCTCAAATTTGCCAGTAAAGCATATGAAGCGCATATGTACAGCGGAAACGGCGACAGAGAGAGAGAGAGAGAGAGAGAGAGAGAGAGAGAGAGAGAGAGAGAGAGAGAGAGAGAGGACGGGGGGGAGGTTGGACATTCGTGACACAAAAGATACAGAATATGTAAAAAGTGTCTACATAATACATAGAACATAATGTGCCACGAAAAAACAATTTAGGGAGCCAAAAGAATATAAGGAGAAATACCATACCACATTTCGGGTAATTCAGAGCTAAGCCAATGAAAAAGCCGTTTTCAAAAATGTCGTACGATAAATAGTTTTCGAAGTATTTAAGAGTGGACCAATCATGTAACAGATACAATGAAAAGATGCCAAAAAATTCGGAAAAGATTCCGTTAGAAAAAAAATGCTCTATGGAATGTACGGTATTGAAATAAGAGCTCTGGCGAGAGTCTAATAAAAATCCGACCTGAGTTTTGGGCATTTGAGTATGTATACACGAATATCATAATATTACATCGAAATATAGTATGGACTACGTGATTCTTACTTTAAATCCTTTTAAAAAGTGTCCTTAAATAAACAAAGAGGAAAGGAGGTGGCGGTCAATCGCTCTCCTTTTCTAATGCTCCTATTAGCTACGTTCACTATACTTTCGTACTACGGCTGCTGATTAGAAAAAGACAAAGCTTCGCCGTCACCAGTTGCTATCTTTTTCTTTCATCCGATCATCTTTCCTATGTCTATGCGCAGTCCACACGTCGATGGAATATTATGAGTATGCCTTTATGCCTGTTCAGACATCGCCAAACTCTGCTTATATTTTCATGATTCTTTCTGTAGGACCTTGCGGTATACTTTTTATGAATAATAAACATCATGTCTTAATTAGTAAAGTGTCTCCAGTAGCTATTATTACTTATCCAATAAGATGCATGAAAAAATATGTTCGGTTTCATAATTATTCTCAAAAATATTATACAAAAAAAAACTGTCTTGAGCTGGGATCGAACCTAAACCATTTCGAGCGTCGCAAAATACATAAACTTTGTCTGCCTACGAAAAATGTTTCTTCCAATATCATTTCTCTCGAATTCAACGCGATGTCTTGAGTTGGATCTGATACCTGACTGATCCACTTGAAAGTATAAATATTTCGAAAATCGTTTATCGTGTGATGTTTCGAAACGGCCTTTGTTTCTTTTTGCTACCCCGAATACGCAGCGATCGTTATTCGCCTAACTTTTGAATAATATACTATTAAATAACCAAACGCAACTGAGACGTTTAACTGGTGAAAAGGAACCTTCCATTTACCTGAATAGGATCAAATTGTAAGGTACTTTTGTATAGTAGAAGTCGAAATAGTTGCTTGCATACATGCGCATACGTCCGTATGCGCATACGTCCGTATGCGCATACGGACACAACCTATTCGGTATAACTTTTTCTCAATATTTAAAACCCGTTGAAATCTATTAGTTTGAAGATCATACGTGAGTTTTGCATATACGAGCACGCCAATGCCCATGTAAAGATACAAAGTAGCCACTAAGAGTCAGATGCTTTTACATATCAGATACAATACCTTAGGTCTGATATGCCTCGAAGGAATATTAGACGTAACTATGCGAATGTTAAAAACCATAAAAAGACGGCCCACGAAATGCCACGAATCTTAAACGTACAGTGCAGATGGCACGTACAAGCATTTTTTATATGATAATTTCAGGTCATTCGTGTATAAAATCCATCGATATTGCAATCTCTAAGATTTTAATATCTTTGGCATTCTTTATTATGAAAAATCAGTCTACAGGTATGGAAATGCGTATCATGACTTTATGAACTGTCCATTCTTTACAATATTCTTTATTTATTATTCAATGACTCTTAAACGTCCCATCACATCGTTCACTCGCAGGAGATATGGACTGAATATATTCAGCCATTGTAAGTCTGACGTAGAGGGGTAGACTATTTTTTTTAACCCTTTCTATCTTTCTCTGTTTCTCCATCTCTCTTTCGATCTCTTTCCTCTTTCACGTGTACATCACGTACAATTGCGCAAACATGCTGACCAAATGGGCTGTCCTATTAAAGCCTGTCTCTTTCTACTACGTTCGTTACTACTGATACTAGGTACCACTATCGCCATCTATATTAATACACCCATATGTATAGTCTCTGTTGACGTGAGAGTAGCGAGAGAATTTTTCCAAGAAGAAAATAGAGAACAAGCGAATAAAGATAATAAGAGTGAGTCACAATCCCACTCGTTATATTTATCTGACTATCCGTTTCCTTTGACCAATTTTTACCTTACCAGGTAGAATGATGCAAATAAGAATATAATTAAAATCCTTTGTCCCCACTGTAGGCTAGGTAGTATCCATTAATTGACTGACTATACTAATCATACGACTGCGTTAATTGCACCGAGACAAGTGCACATTAAGTCTAGTTCTCTAGTTTCAATTTTCTATGTATTTTCCCTCTGGCAATGCTTTTTATACGTTTTACGATTTTTTTATTTCTCCTTCTACACCGATCCCGGAACACTCGCAGGTCTTTTAGGAAGCCATAAAATATTGCACACAATCATACATAAGTATACGTAGGCTGGCCTGTTTATATCTCGTGATTTATATCGGGGTGAATCGCGTGAGGGTGTAAGGGCGGAACTTTAATCCCGCTTCAGACCCATAAATAACCAATCAAAATCATAATCGTGCGAGCCCAGCTTGACGTCGGACTTAGGAACGAAGGGCCCACAGGTTCCTGTTCCACCCTTATATTCAGAGGGCTAAAGAAGCCATTGCCAGCAGCCTACTAGCACAAGGGTTGGTCTTTAGTTCGGTCCCAGAAAAAATTCGCGAATTCCTTTCCTCCCTCCTTGCGATCCTCGCATCTTCGTTTCTTCGCTATTTACATCCCTTTGTCTCCCTCTCGCTTCGCACTTCGTACCCCCATGGCTCTAGCTATATTTCGAGATCCTCTAGTGATTCTGAGGCACAAGAGCCAGGAGAAAGGATCCAGCATGTAGGGGATGAATTTTTGTGCCGCTAGTTAGAAATCACCCCTCTGTATTCCATACAAAGAAGCACGATATATATGAAGGACCTTCCTGAGAGTCTGCAGAGATCCTTTCGGTCCCTCTTGGGATCAAACCCCATGTATGCATATGCAACCCTCTAAATTTGAACTGCCATTACAGTTTCTGAGTAGCACCATATACGAAGGGCAAGAGAGAAGTGGATGTCGAATGAAAAGTATAGAATAAAAAATAAAGCCTGAAATATAAGAATTTCCTTAAACTATCTGGATAAAAATGCTAAAACCGCTGCTGCATATTTAATATGACGGCGCGACGGTAATGATGCTTCATTATTAAACTACCCAACAGTAAACGAAGGCGGAACTGTGTAAGAAAACTAAGAGGAGTTCAATGGCACCTCTTTAAAGTAAAGCAGCGTCGACGTCGGCGTCACCCGATTCGGATCCCTTAATACCGACGGTTGCTCGGCGCTTGTCGGACTTTTCGTGCTCTTTGATGTCCTTAGCTTGGCAACGAGTATTAATCAGGCGCACGGCTCACTGACGAATGCCAGTGAGACTAGGTTTCGGCGAAAAACAGAGGGACGTCTTTCTCAAAGGGGGACGGACTAAAACCGGAGACTTTTGCATTTGCGAATTACTCGACACTTGTCTCTGTCCAAGCCAAGCAAACTCGTGAAAGACGCTCGGCGAAATTGTACGATGCTGAAAAGCCAAAGAATTTACATTTAAAAAAAGACATAGAACCGGTAAATCCTTGGTACTTCGCATAAACCAGTTACGGGATTAAACGGCATAGGCGTCAGAGTGCTTAATATAAAAAAAATTACGACTTACAATTACTATCGCGCGTAACGAGCGAGTATACATTTTTATAGCGCTATTTTATAACCTCAACCGTCCGTGCAACCTCGCTGGTCCAGGCTGTTTTCCTTATTTAAGATTTCACCTATGAGACCAGCGCACCTAGTCAACCCCTTTTACGCAACGCGTAGAAAAAAGCATATACGAGAAAGGGGAAAGCAAGTTCGCGTCTTGTTACACGGTTACTACCCCCTCTTATGCCAAGGTCCACTTTAAGGTTTCGTTTATAGGATGGGGTTACTCGTTACAGCCAGTTTCGAGGGGTCGGTATTCACTAGGTACAATGCCACCACTGTATACGTAGATACGTACGTACGCATGCTCCCCTACGCTCTCGTGTAGGCAATCTGCCCTATCTCGCACAAGGGTAGTTTCTTCCACTCATTCTCATACAATCAATATCTTATGGAGTGACATGGAATTACAGGATCAAATACAAAATCATGAGATATTCATACAAGAAGGGGTACTGTCATCGAGCAGCCATTAATGGTTGATAGCCATCCGCCAAGTCTTATACGTTCAACCCCCATTTACCATCCCTTGACCAGACAGCTATTTGTCCACTGTCATTATTTGCCGCTCGTCTCGCCGCAAACGCATCGGAGAGTCCAATGTCCATGTTTAATTGACCAGATCGGCCGAACCGACAGTTTGTCAACGTCGAGGTCAACTGAAGACAGTTGGCATTAGCTGCACGCTGAAGGACAATGACATTGACAATCAGCAGCTTTCGCTGTCTGTATAAGTTGTAGATTCACGATATACAAGGAAGACAGTTTTACTGTCACGATGCTTGGCAGTGAATTCGTGACGTGGACTATGCAGAATATAAGACGCAATCGAAGACAGCAGGCAGCAGGAAGGCAAATCGGATCGAAGGTGAATCGAAGTGAAGTGACGTGATGCGAAGTGAAATGAGGTGAGGTGAGGTGATGTAAAGTGGAGTGGAGTGAAGTGAGCGGAAGTGAGCGGAAGCGAGCGGAAGTGAGTCCAAGTGAGGCGAAACTGTGAGAATACGGCAAGTTTCGAATATAGACGCTCCTGGGCTCCTGTCAATCCGCAAGACGGGCGAGTGCCGGCAGGCGTCAGCCATTATCTATACTTCTATCCTGACTGGCTGACTGACTGAGCGAACGAGTGAGAGTGCAGAAGCGAAAACAAAAATAGAGTGAAAAGGGATAAAGTTGCTCACGCGAAAAAAAAGGGTTTGATGCTTGCAAAGAGCAGAAAGAGATTATGGAATATCTGTCGTTTTCGATGCCAATATAATTTTTGTTTTAGGTCAGAACCAACCAACTTTTTTCTTCCTCTATATTTGCTACCCTGACTCGACGGAGAACCCACCTACCGAACCGTCATAAACGTTTTACATGTCCAGAGGCAGAATCGTAAATGCTTTCGGACATTTCTCGACAAGAATTCATACCGTTATCCCATAGCTATGAGTGACAATGAAAATCTAACACAAGAAAATTATTTTTCACATATGTCCTATACAATCTGAACCAAAGTGGTAAATCTTTCAAAAATTTCACATTCAAATTATTTCTACGTTGTAAAGCAAAAATTTCGAAATAACGATTATAGCCTTCCTTAATAATACATAGAGCAGGTTTTATTCTAAAAACAAAGGCAAACGTGCGATTCCACTTTACTCGAAATATCCGCGAGGATATTGGATTGCAGGATTGTGCAGTTGGTCCAAGTGCTGGAAACAGTAGTAGACTGGATAGACAGATAGATAGACAGATCTAGCCTGAGATATATATATATATATGTGTAAATCCCGCAGAAGGTAGAGAAGGTATCCAAGGTGGAGGATAGCGGGAATCGGCAAATTACAGGTAACAGGAACATGGCGAGAGAGATAGAAAGAGATATAGCGAAGGAGAGAATATGAGGCTGATAGAAGTGTTAGTCTATCAGAGAAGATCAATGAATGAGTTCAATAACCTTAAATCCACTTGAGTACTAACTACCCTACCGGTACGACTGGCTGCCTTCGTTCGACGAGTTTTGCACCCCCTGGTATAAGG
>NW_014333443.1:229720-238435 GCF_000341935.2 Cephus cinctus
AAGGGGGGGGGGGGGTGCTAGTGGCGGTACAAGAGAAGAGCTACCAGGAAACGAGAATACTGAAGGGTGCGAGTGAGAGAATGAAAAGAAGAGAAAGAGAAGGAAAGGGACGCAAGATACTAGAAGGGTTGAAACGTCAACCAATTCGAGGAAGACGTCATGTACTCTAATCAGCATCGTAATACCTTACCACGGTGGCAAAAAAATAAAGCGCTTAAATAATATGCAAGGCACTTTATACGTGCTTGAGGTTTCTGTACGACAATCCGTGTAGTTTAATACGCTTAATATTATAATAATTCTCCAATATATCCTTCGGAGATCAGTAATAATAGTTTTGGCAATTTCTATAGTTTGTCGGTAGTAAATAAAGCAGTATTACGTATCTACGATCCCTCATGGAAAATCATCCTGTCACGTGTGTTTGGTTCAAAGCTAGCACGGCTAAAAAGTTCTTTTGGATAAATTTTCGAAATTTCTAAAAGACTTTCGAAAAATTAAAAACATGCTGTCGTGTGTAGAAAGGGAGGGAAGATAAAAATACAGAAAAAGCCAACAACGTAGGATTTAGCAGGTCCTTGCACCAATCTATTGGGAGCTCAGATGCTTACGGGAGCAAGCAAGACAATATTTACAAGGGAGCTGACAGACAGGAGCGTCTGTTGTTGCGTCGCGACGCAAATACCACCCTACTACAGCCTTAACACGCCGTATAACCCCTTTTATCCTCGACCCACGGGAAATCGAAATGTGAAGAAAACAGTAGAAGAAATAGGGGAGCATGGATAACGCGAGATAGGGGATAAAATTCTTATTATATTTGTACGGCCCTGACTGCGTTTACGTATCAGTGTTGGTATAGGTACGGTTTGCCTGACACGTTAATACACGCGTAAAATGTAGCGTATGCGCCAGTCTGCAAGAAAGAATCAATATCATCGTGTGATTTGCGTCAATGAGTTTAACGATCTTAAAAAATAAAATTAATTATATCAAAAAAATATATATACTTCTCGATCATCCCACGAGAAGTCATTAATTGTTAAAATGCACGTGTGCCATCCTAAAGGGTATACCAGTATGTTATGGCTATAAGAAACGTGATTGTAAGCTCAAGCAACTAACCAAGCAATACGAAATACAATCACAGCTGCAATCATTGTCACGATTATCATCGTTATCATTATTGTCATCACTGACAATAATCTAGAGATTACCTGTAAAGATTCTTGTTCTGCCGTATCACGCGCACAGTGTTATTCCAATGGGCCAATCATCGAGATCGCACTGACAGTTAGAACAGCTTTAAACGTAACATAGTTCGCATACTCGATGTCAATTCACGCATTGTAAACGCGTCCAGAATAATCCATTGTCTTGTTGAATAGTTCTACGACTGTCGTAACAGTCGATATTATATACACATTAAAAAGAATAATAAACAAACAAAAAATCCGTTTTCACGTGACGCCTCGCTATAACGATATCGTGATAAAGGGCAAATAGTATTATAAAGTCGTTTGCTTAATTATTTTCATAAAGAAAAAGATAAACAGAAAAAGTAAAAAATATTGGAAAAGTAACGTGGTCGATGGTAGCACAAGCGAAGGGAGCGTGAAGCGTTCACGACGAGGTGTTCTCGGGAACTGAACGTGTCGTCGAGGATGACTCTCCGGAGCGCTAGAAGTGCCCGGAGCCAGAGGATTGGTGGTTCTAAGGGACGATAGGAAAGGTGAGGGTTGGTACCAGTGCTTTTCGGCCAACGAGGGTGCCAGAGACGACGCGGAGTCGGAGAGTTCGACTAGGGGATGTGAGGGGGGGGGGTGTTGCGGAGAGGGGAAGAGCGTCGGTGATACAAGGACGAGAGGGCGGAAGGGTGGGAGGGAGGTTTCGACGCTGAGCACCCTCAAGAAAAAAAGGAGAAGCGCGGAGGTTAGTTGCGTAGGGGTGGCTATACTGGCGCGTCGCGTTGGTGAATACCGGTGTTGGTTAGACGCTCGCGGAGGAGTGAGGGTAGAAAGGCGCGTGCGCAAAATACAAGCGAAATAGTTATGCAAGCGATTAGGCCTGCCGTTGCGATCGATATCCACCCCTACGATTTCCCTACGTGCCACCACCACTGCCGTCGAAAAACCCGCACCCCCTCTCACTTTCCATGACAACAACGCGAACGACCACCTGCCGACTGTTCGATGGATTCGCACTCTCTTTAAAAATATTATTCAGTCATAAGTGCGACAAGAGTTCGTCCACGTTAATATAAGACTGTCGTCGGCATTTTCATTCGATTATTTGTCCACTGTTTTAAATTAGGCGGATAGTCTATTTATCGAGGATGGGTCTGTCGCAATCTGTTTCACTTTTATCTTTGCAATTCTGAAGTCTCACCGAGTACGTCACTGTAGGGATCTTTATGGATTCCCTAAGGCAGTTTACGTCTAGCTACATTTCCCAATAAGTATCGTATACACAGTTGGTCATCCTATTACGACAATCGGTACTGCGACATCGGCATTGCTCGTTGGGAAGATCGCTGCAGCCAGGCAGCCAAGTGACCCTAGGTGAAATGATCGGTTTTCGGCATATATTGTGAAATAAAAATGATGCAACGTAAACACGTAGCTGTCTGATAACGCACGAGTAGCACGGAAATGGAGTAAATATGAAAGACCGATTTCTCGCCAAATCGGCGATTCTCATGCTGGACAGACAAGTTGGTAATACACCATCGATTGGCCAATGTATCCGCTATGAGAAGAAGAGTGAACTGGGGGGGGATCGATCGATAGATAAAAGGGAGAGAACGGAGCAAAGGCAAAAAGTAAAAAAAAAACAAAAAGTGACGTAGAAGGAGAACAAATAATAATACATCAGAGCAGCCAAAGCAAGACCAGCAATTTTCCTCTTTCCGCGTGAGGAATTCGATTGAGCACGGAATCGAAGTACATACAGGGAACGTCCAACGACGATGTACTGGTAGCTTTTCTTTATTCTCTCTCTTTATTCCTCCCTTTCTTCTGTTTCCCCTTCTTTGGTTTTCCTCAATCCACTCCATTCCCCTCAATCCGCTTTTACTCCATTTCGCCCCGTTTTACTCTCTGGACTCTGAATCGTTGCTTCCGGTTCCGTTCCTGTGGCTCCGAGTTAGCACGGGCAATAGAAAGGATCACAAGAAAGTTCAAGGAGGCTGCCACGAGCGAATAACAAGAACAATGCAGATAATCGGATAATATTTCAATGTAATATTACGTAGTAAAATAAAAATGAAAAAAATGTATATGCTTTTATCTTGAAACAGACCAGGGACGTTGTTCGAATTTGGCGTAGGCGCTTGAAGATGTAGCTAAGAATAGAGGGTTGGTCTTTACTGTTGAATCGAAGGCAATTAAAAGTTTCCCTTGGCAAATACCATTTCAGGGGTATAGAAAAAGAAACAGGAATGGATCTCGGTGATATCGAGGCGTTTGGGCTCAAGCGAGTCGTGGGCCGAAAAGCGGAAGAGAAAATAGAAGAATACAATATAATCAAAAGGGCCTGGAGGGAACGACGCGCTGAGAATGACACGGGATGCGAAAATGAAATTGTCCCTCGTTGAAACTTGCGAGAAAGTTAATCGACGTTCAAGATAATTCTAGAAATGTCAGCGCCTTGTTTTCAAAAATCTCCCACTTTGCTGGCACGCGTAGCGGAAAACAAGACCAGAACGAAATTAATGCTAGCGCGCGGTAATCTGAGGTTCTCAGTGACCGAAAATCGAAACTCAGGGCTGAACAGACTTTTCTACCGACTTGTGGTTCTCTATAATTTTCATCTTGAGACTCTAGGCGGAACCTACGTAGCAGATAATATGTGGGACCGAGTCAGAGAGTGCACGAGCGTGAGGAAAATGACTGGGGTATAAGAGACCCCATGCGACTGTTTATATTAGGAATTCCGCAAAAATTAATAGTTCACGGTTTGTTAATAATTGCTTTGTGAAATGTTTAAATAACTAAGGCTAAAGTAATAATAATAATATCTATAAACCGTTTCATTAATAATATTTATGCGAGGGAATATATCATTTTCGTAGACATCGAATGAAAACATTCGACCTTATTATTTAGCCTGATTTCAGATTTCTGTAAAATTCACATTAATGAACATTTTCAAAAGAATTTTAACGAAGACCCTTTATGAATCTTACACCATTATATACAGAAAAGAAAATATGGTCAATAATCAGTTTTTTTATGGATATGAGTAATTTTCTGAAACACCATTATTATGAACCAATTTGACTCTCATTTGAGACTTTCAATATATTAACGATATATACGTATATCTTTTTTAACAAAAGCATCTATCTTAAATCTCCAAGAACCCACACGACGCTACGAATCAGTATCGGCATTAGAACTTGTGTAAATTGCAAGCTCGTCTAAAATTGTCCATTTAGAGTTTGTTGAACGTGACGCGTGCGCACATAGGTGTTTAATAGGATGATAGCTACAAATTATTAAAAGAAAACAAAAAGAGACACGGTAAGTAAACATTTGAAGAAATTTGAGAATTCGTTGATCTCACTTGAGTTCCTTGGAATGGCCAGAGCGAGAGGGTGGTGCGTGGGAGGCATTAAGTTATGCGTTACCACGGAAATATTTCATAAAGCCGATGCGTACCAGGAATTATTCAATATCTCAGGAATCCTTTGAGGATTCGAACAGTCCGATGCTTCCTCCTTTTCACCTTCCTCTACCGTTATTTCAAACCATCTTTTTCATATCGTCTCTTTATCTTTTACTTTGATCATATTATCATCCAATGGGTTATTTATTATTTATAATCCCTTTATCATCTATTCGCGTCTCGTGCGCCAAAATGCTAATGGCAAATATACTTCACATATCGATTTCACTCCATCCCCTATCTCTCTCATAAATTTACATCCAACTTGTCGCACAGTAAATTCCATGGTCGCAATAAATGAAAAAAGAAGAGTCCGTCGCTCTGAATTTGTCGTGAATCAACTACCGAGTTTCATTTCACGAAATTTTCATAACCTCATAAAAACAGTCACCGATGCAAGGGTCCAAAGAAATTCCAAGTACTTCGACCCCATTGAAGGATGACACCAACGCAAATGATACCAACGCAAATGGTACCAACGAAGACTTATCTACCCGGTAAGAGTGGGATGCACGATATAAAAAAATAATCTGAGGAATGACGTGCGAAAAGAAAGAAAAAAAAAATAATGTCAAAATTTTTCAAAAAGGACCAGAACACTCACCAACGAGGAAGAAGAAAACGAATATACCTGTTGCCATCGCGCGACGTTCTGTAATCCCATATTACGTGAAATAATAGTTACGAATCCGATATCACCGTGCACGCCACAAATAACATGGTCGAGCCTATTTTGGGCCACAAACGTCATAGGCTTCATTGTTTTAAGCTGGTGCGCCCTCTTCTTTCTCCTCGGCGACGAAATGTTACCAGGCGCTCGAATATTCGGTCTCTTCATGCTTACAATATTTTCTTACATATTGGGCTGGTCATTCACGTACGTGCCGTACTTGCATCTGCCCCCAGTCTTTGGCATGTTATTGGCTGGTATAATAGTTCGCAACGCGGACTTGTACGATATCCACGAAGCACTTGGTACGACGACCTCAGCTAAGATACGGATATTCTGCTTATCCTTCATTATGTTACGCGCGGGATTGAATTTGAATACGACGCCTCTGCGTCAGCATCCCGTTTTCGTATTGGTACTCGCTGTTCTACCCTGTACCGTCGAGATGGTGGTGGTCGCCCTCTGCAGCAGAGTTATCCTTGATTATCCCTGGGACTGGGCATTTATGAATGGGTCAGTGCTGTAAACATAATAGTACCGAAGGTGGATTATCATTAAAAAAAAATACTTCTTACAGAACTATCATCGCCTGTATGTCGCCTGTGGTCACTGTCCATTGCATATTGTCATTGGCTGAACAAGGATACGGCGAGGATAAGGGGATGGCTACTCTCTTGTGTGCAGCTGCCTCCATAGACGATGTCCACATTGTGTCTATTTTTTCAGTGTTTTATTCCATTGTATTTAGCGACGGTAAATACAATTTTACGTAATAACGGTAGGACGCGGATTATGCGAGTGGTCTTTGAATTGTTCTAGATCAAAAGAGAAACGAATGGTGGGCTTATATCCCTGGCGGTTTACGTGACCTGTTACTGGGCCTTATAGCTGGAACCGTTTTAGGGACATTCCTCGCATTTGTTCCACATAGAAAACAGGTCAGTATTCTGCCTAGGTGGTTCCCTCTGTGGGAACGTGCCGAAAATGAATATTGTCCGTGTTACAGAAATACGTTCTTTATTATCGCTTCGGCGGACTCATAGTGGCTTCTCTGGTCTGCACGACAGCGACTCTCAAGTTGGCGGTGACTGGTGGTGGATTTTTAGCCTGTGTTTTAACTTCATTTATCGCAACTACCGGCTGGCGACTTCTCACCGTGTCGTTTGACGTGAGAAATTATTTATCAATTTAACTTACGATGATTTACCGTTTACTAATATACAGAAAAATCCCTAGATATCGCCATTACGCAAAACGAGTAATGTTATGTGGTACTTTCTACAGCCACTGATGGTGGGTGTCATTGGAGCGGATATAGATTTTCGTGATTGGACCATCAGCCGATTCGGGCTTTACGTCGGCTGCATCTTGGTTGGGTTGATTGTACGATATCGTGATGTATAATGATATTAATAGTAATCAATGAGCTTCGATTTACAGGCAAGAAGTATATTTACAGTAGCGGCCACTTTTCGAACGCCTTTCAACATAAAGGAGAGAATTTTCGTAGCCCTTGCTTGGCTACCTAAAGGAACCCTACAGGTGTCGCAGAATATTCCATTTCTCAAAATATTGCTGTTTAACTGATTTAATGAAATTGATAACAGGCGGCATTGGCGCCAATGGCCTACGAACAAGCAAGCAAGACTAACGATACCAAAGCTATAGAGCTGGCTGTGGATCTTGTGAGAATATCGGTAGTGGCCATTGTATTTATGGCGCCTCTTGGCGCTATACTAATGATGCTCACCGGCCCGATCTTACTGGGCAAAGCCACCCAGGAGGAGAGCCAACGAGAACGCGAGCTCAGCTATTTGCGTATTGTCAGTTTGCAGCCGGTAAGACAACGCAAGAAAAAGTCCAAAAGAGAAGCGATAAACGACGTAGAAGAAACCATCTAGAAATGCGTTATATGCCTAGAAGGAAGATTTGTAGGGAAGGGATTCTTTTGCATTAAAAATAAAAGACAGTGTCTGGGAATCTGTGGATTTCTTGATGCTTTGCTAAATAAAGTGTATATCAACGCACACGACATATACTAAAGTCCTGTATCGGCATCCTGATCATATATAAATCCGATCAGGGAAGCTAGAAATGATCATCACCCATGGCAATCCCATCAAGTACTACGCATGTACGTAGGCTACGTAGATACTGATGGAATGTACGTAAACGCAGGCTATAGGACTCACGGTAGATTTAACGATTTGCCAGAAACGATCGTGCACGCTATAATCCTGTCACGCGAAATTAGCAGATATGTGTATATCATAATAAATATAGATCTGCAGTACAGCGCAGTACAGGATGGTACAGTATTCTTGAATAATCGTGTATAGGGTATGCACGTACGAAGATATAAAAGTACAGGTAAAATACGGGGAGTCTACATAATTCGGATCTTAGTGTCCTGCTTAGATCTGAACTTTACCAACCCTTAAGATGTATAACGGAATTTTATGCGATCTACTAGATTTCCTTGGGACCATTTTTATTTTATGGATTTCTTTATTGAGATTCCATGCGACCTGCTATCTTATCCCTATTCGTCTTTACTTATTTACTTCCTCTTTTAGTACCTTCAGTCAAGAGAGACGGCGTGATATTTGGATGGTTGTAAAACGGTAGATGGTGATGCCAAACCACGGGTATATTCTTTGAGAGCCCTTTTTTAACATCTACTTTCTTTGCGCAAGAGCGGATCGACAACGCGCTTTGACCAGGTTCGTAAAAATCAGCATTGTAGAAGAATTCCAATAAAATATCTCTCTGTCTATTGCTTCATTCCTTTTTTCTCAATTTATTTTTATCATATTACATTTTTAAATCTTTCTTTCGCATCTTAAATCTTGCATTTTTTGGATTTTTCTTCCCTTTTACTTGTACAGATATTTTTGAACTATGACCTCATTCACGAAAATATATTCATTGTAACGTAATTCTTTAACTGAACCCGACACCGATAGCAAAACATACGAGAACGACTATCTTCGAGAACCAACCTACGTTACCTTCGGCCGTCCACCCGTCGTTCGTGCATCCGCAAGCCAGGCGGGCGTCAGTCAATTCTTTTTTCACCGGGAACTGACGAGCCGGTATAAACTGGGAGTTGGGGTGGAACAGGCCCAACTCCACCAAGAACGAGAGCTCTGGCGGAACCTATCAGAAGAGGCGATAGCTTAACGGATCCTGTCGATTTTTGGGGTCGCGTAAAATCAGCAAACGCACCTGGATACACGAACGGGAGCGGACGGTTACGGAAATGCACGGCCGCTCAGGCTGCTAGGTTTGAGGTAGAGAGGGTCGGAGTAAGAGTCCGGCAAATAGTGCGAGAGACAGAGAGCGACGAACCGAGAACGTATCAGAACGAATCTTAA
>NW_014333443.1:239084-290579 GCF_000341935.2 Cephus cinctus
CACCTCGGTCGGTGCCCCGAGACAGACTGCTTTGACAATAGCCAAATCCGAGAACTAATCATTCTGATTGGTCGAGAGCCTTATACCCGATAACTCTTCTATCTCCTTCGAGTCGTCCCTTTAAACCAAATCGAGAGCGTTCCTTAACGAATCGGTACGTAACTTCTGGAGATCCTCCACGGCCGCTTCCCCAGGGCATCGGGCTGCCTGGACATCGCGAGAACAAAACTCGGGCAGGAGGTTCCTCTCCTGCCCTTAACCATATCAAAACTACCTCCGCCCGCTCTACAGCGCTTTGCCCATCTCCAGCGGGGCGCCGGTATCTCACCCGGGCTTCTGCCGGTCCGTGGAGACGTCTCCGTCGGGTACTCTCCTCTGCCGGGCAACTCGGTACGTCGAGCCCATCTCCCCACGGCAGATTCGAGCACCTCGACCTCAACTAAACAATGACACAATCTTACGAGAGCCTTGACGTAACTGTACGAATCAACCCGAGAGCGTAGCTTCTGAGCAGGGTGGCGACCCGAAGGGAACCAGAAATCGAGAACGTTATCTGTATCGGTAACCGGAGCCGCCTTGGGACCGTGATTCGAAAAATCACGTCACATAATTTATTTACATATTGCAAGTATCGTTCAAATGAAGAATTTGATGTTAAACAATATTGAGCGGCAAAAATATTCGATATTCTTCCATAAACAAAATGTTTCCTTATGAATATGTTATTTTTATAAACGTCTTTTGAATTGACTTAGAAAAGTCAAGTCTGCAATTTTTATATCTTTGGACTTGAGTATAGTTGACACTCTGAAAAATGTCTATTTATAAATTTAGAGATATAAGACAAGGATTTCTAGGATTTTATCGTTATCCATGTTGGCAGTACGTCTCATCCTGTGATGTACAATGCCGACCTGACAAAATGCTCTGTCCCATCCTTGAGAGGAGCATCGTGCAAGGGTAGCATCTAAAAACAGTACCACTAGAATCCACCAAGTTGAAGATGGCTAGGACAAATAATTAATTACCAAAGCGAAGAGGGGTTGATTTCGATCGACGTAACTTTATCAAAAGACCGCAGCTACGGAAGCGGGCCCGAGATTCCTTCCTAAGGGAGGAACAAAGGAGTGCGCGCAACTAATACGCTGGGAGCTGAGGGGCGAACGCGGTGGAAGGGTTCAAGGAGGTGAGTCGAAGGGTTGTCAGTGATTGCGGTACAAAAAAAAATGAAGCCATCACACCATAACAGCCTCTAATAAAAATAACTAGAAGAAAAGCCGATGCATACAGCCATAAATATTCGTCCGTACAAGCTGAAATTTAATTTGTAAAAAGGTCACAGTCGTCCTATTGTCATTCGTAATTTACCGTAGAATACGCATGTATTTCGCGTGTGCGTAAAATCTGCCAATATTGAAAACAAAATAATTCTTAGACTGCTATGTAGGTAGACGAATCCTAAGAATACAGAACGATTTGAAAAGGTAGCTGTGGATACAAAAGGAGTAAAAGTTGATTGAAGGTCTGATTGCTAAGAAATATTCCAGTCTTGAAATTTGAGATGCAGCGATTCAGCCACCCAGAATATTTTAGATAGTCAAGGCGGGTGCAGCACTCGTGCGAAAAGTACGTTACGACAATCGGAGAAGCGCCGTATTGCAACTGTACCCTTGAATCTGTACCGCACCGTGATTTCACTTCTGGAACCCTCAGCATACATGTATTGTACGTCCCTGCGCATTTCCTACCTTCTTTCTTTTCTCCTTGTCCTAACTCTCCTAGCCACCCTTCACCTTCTGCAGTTCATCCCACCGCTTTCTATATAACCACCACCACCAGCCACCAACATCAACCGACACCACCACCAATATCAAACCTTGGTGCACCTTCACCTCCGGATCGTTATTGCAACTACTTTGGCGTCTTTCGCATTCGACCAAAAGTTCCGTGGTCCGTTATCCCCTTCGCAAGCCCATCACCAGCTAGGAGTTAGGGGTTGCGCGACGGGGATGAGTTTCAATTTCACGAAATGAGATCAGTTTATAAGCGCTTCCACGCAAATGCGTTTGCATCCATTGCCGATGTGGCGTTTTGGCCGCCGGTACGAGATATGGAAATGATCGGAAAATCCAAGTGCATATAATGAAAAATAAAATAAAAATTGTACACGCTCAAATAAATTTCAAGATGAGTATACGAAAGAATTTGAGGATATTTTTCGAGGTATCTCAGGTACACGTCTAGAGAAAAATCCTTGGAGTATCCTTAACCAGAAATAGATATCTGCTGCTCTGGTAGTTTCACAAGATTTGGAAAAGGAGAAATGGGTATAAGAGAAAATTTCATGATTTGAAGGTAGAAGTGCAGAGCGAGGCAAACGCATGGAGTGCCACCAGGCCGAGGTTTAGGTCGATATTTTGGACGGCCGCCAGCCAGACGCGCCACGACTACTACTATTGCTACTACTCTCCATTGCTGCTGGCTGCTAGCTCTCACTCTCGTACGAATGGAGCGAAGAGAACGTAAATAAAGGAATACTGACAAAGTAGCGTGAGCTCCGACAGAGCCAACCAGTCAGCAACCAATGGCGAGTAGCTTCACCAGTAGCGCTAGGAACCATGGCCAGCATTCGATGTGCTTATTTGCCTTTATAGATATACCGATAAGCCTTAGACATTGGCCCTTCGTAAGAAATTTCCTATGTAAATAGAGAATGCCACTAGAATATGGAGAGTTGAAAGTTATTGGTATTTGGACCTGGAGCAAGAGCGTGGATAAGTTGTAGTTTTGTATTCTTTCACGGTACTTGGGAAATAAAAAAAGAAATAATAAATACACCAAGCTACTCGGAAATAGGGATACTTAGCACGAAGATTTCTATAGGGAGCGATGCTGCTGCCATCTGAGAAGGGATCTGGAAAATGGTAGAGCAGTATGGCTCCTGGGAAATGGATAAATGCAGGTGCCGATAGGTAGGCAGATAGTAACTTTATCCGATAGAAATGTACTGAAACCGATTTTAGGATAAAAGATCTATTTATGATTGAATAAATAACACACGTGTGAAGTTTTTGAAAATTCTATCATATACTGATAATTAGAACCGTGTGAAAGTCAAATTTGTAAATTGAGTCAACTGGCAACTGGATATACCCAGAATTTTCATTAAATTGAAATATATTAATATTTTCATGTTCATGTACGCATTACCTTATGAGTATACATAGAGTATTTTGCAGTATACAAACTTCTACCTACAAGAAAACATCTGTATGCACATGAAACATTCACCAGAAATCTGAACTGGTAAATGCTACAAAGACCTATAAAAATAAACGAGTATATCAGATTTTCGTTAATAAACCATATCACAGCATATTTTATTTTATCAAAATCCAATGAAAATTTTGGCCATTATCGAATATTTAGAAGGTCTACCAGTATCTGACTGGTCAGACGATCAATATACATTTTAGTTTCATATGCAAAATTATGAATATAATTGATGACATATAAACTCCATATAATAACAGTATTGTATATAGGTATATAAAAGTATCTCTATAGTTTCTGAATTTAAGTGTATATTGTCTCGAATCTATCAAGTGCTAGTAGTTTAATACATAGACTAGAGTATGTTCGATATCAGTATTACATTCGTCAAATGCGATGCATATTTGCATTTACAACTGTACAACGCTTTACACTCGATGCAATAAAATGGTGCCAATACGAAATTCTATTAGTGCAAGTATACGAATACGTTTACCGATCGTATAGTTTGAGAATAGGGTACCATAACGAGCTGATGCGGTTTTTTTAAACTACTACCTAGGGACGTCACAGCATTGGAACTCTACCCTATCCTAACGTAACCTTTTCTAAGTCCATCACAATTTGGTGTGACGCCCCACTTTATGACTCTCAAAAGAGCCGTTACGCTGAAAATTCTTTGAGGACACACATCAAAACAGCCACATGTCCTCAAAGTAGCCAATACGTAAGTGAAATCGTCTCCAAAATTTACCCAACGGCAAATTTATTAAGGTTTATCCTTGTAATATTCTCTTATGGAAGTTATAATCTTTAGTACGCACCTATTTCAACTAAGCTAAGATATAAATATATATTAATATAAACAAAACGGTAGAACATTATAAACAATAATAAAAAATGGTGTAAGAGCATAGAGAAATTAATGGCTTATAATGAACATATTATGACATACAAATAACCTCGAATTATATTGTCATTTCCATGTTACAGCAAACAGTATTTTTCACTGTTTAAAATTAGAACATTCTATACATTAGTAAAAAAGTTCGAAGGATAATGAACAAGATGGCGCATCATATGTTAGCCAAAGAATCACGAAACCTCATGCGGTAAATCTTCCTCATTTCCTTTCCTTATGGCTACCCTCCTCTAATGAGATCTGCCAGCTGAGGTAAATCTATGACCGTCGGGAAGTTAGCGCGGAAAAATCAAAATTTGTATATTTATAATGCTTAAAAAATTGCTCCTTAAATGCTCCATATGTTTCCGTAATTGCTCCACTGCTACTATGCAGTGATTAATAAATATTCATTAAAACAGAAATTTTTTATTTTTATTGAAATTCCAAATAACCGAGCAGATTTTCATATGAGTCTCTTTATGAATTAATTGCTCCCGATTTGCTACCAATTGCTCCACAATTAGTTTTTTATTTAATTAAAGCATCTTTAAATAATAAGTAAAATTTGATTTTCACTTAGCTCGATTGCAAACGTGAACTAGAAGCGTGTCGTTCATTATATTGTAAAAGTAAACTATCACTTTTATTTTCGATAATTAGATTTTTGCGTTTGTGCGTAGTAAAAAAAAATGGTTCAATTATTAACATAATTTATTCATATTGTCACTTAGGTCACTTTCATAATTATTGGCATAACTAGTAACACAAAACAAAGGTTATGAATAGACCTTTTTCTTTAACAGCACAAGTCGTGAAGAAATACCTTATTTAAACCCTGCCTTAACAAATATTTTATGACCGATTAAAAATAATTAGTCTGAGAGAATGAGAGATAATCATATTTACTAGTGATAACGAATGAGATTGCTATTGTCCAAAATCATTTAAAAATGTGTTTTTTATACGTAGCAATCATACATAAAGTCACATTGGACATGATAACCATTTTCACAATGGAATATACATCGCACGAGTAAGAAAAATCACCTGGAATCAAAATAAGGTACTCTAATTGTTAGGCTGAATCAATGCCTTAACGTGTTCAAACATGTAATTTTGCCAGTTAACCGAGGGTTATCTTTTAGTAAAATCATAACCGAAATAAAACCGTCGTGTGATTGTAGTCATCGACCACGTTCACACGGTCTTATTCTGGATTAATTATTACTCATCTAAAGGAACTGATAAATCCCAAATATTTCTTGAAAGTGGAAATGCCTGTGTTCGTCACTGACTACTTTTACACGGCGGCTTGAACCGATTTACGCTTCGTTTTCTTCGACGCGGTTCAATGCATAAACTCGGCTTAACTGTGCTATTAGCCAATCAGATACTTGTATTTTGAAAATAAACGTAGTTTATACATTGAAGCGCGCAGAAGATAACAGGCCTTAAACTACGTATACACGGCGATCTTGAACCGGTTTAGTTAATACTGATCTAAAGGAATTGACCAGTCCTGAATTGACCAAGTGTGTTCGAAAATGAACCGAGGCAACGATGTTCGCGCACTCTCGGCTGATCTTAGAACGCAGCTGTCATAGGTGTGTTCGCAAACCAATCATAATGTTCACGTTTGCAATCGAGCTAAAATCAAATTTTACTTATCATTTAAAGATGCTTTAATTAAATAAAAAACTAATTGTGGAGCAATTGGTAGCAAAGCGGGAGCAATTAATTCATAAGAAACTCATATGAAAATCTGCTCGGTTATTTGGAATTTCAATAAAAATAAAAATTTTCTGTTTTAATGAATATTTATTAATCACTGCATAGTAGCAGTGGAGCAATTACGGAAACATATGGAGCATTTAAAGAGCACTTTTTTAAGCATTATAAATATACAAATTTTGATTTTTCCGCGCTAACTTCCCGACGGTCATAGATTTACCTCAGCTGGCAGATCTCATTAGAGGAGGGTAGCCATAAGGAAAGGAAATGAGGAAGATTTACCGCATGAGGTTTCGTGATTCTTTGGCTAACATATGATGCGCCATCTTGTTCATTATCCTTCGAACTTTTTTACTAATGTATAGAATGTTCTAATTTTACGCTAACTTCTCGACGGTAAATCTATGAAGTCTAAGTATCTTACCAAGCTGCAATCGGTTATGTAGATTTCTCTAGATCTCTTGTAAAATGTTAAATGCAGTTCCAATTGTATACAGAGGATTCGCCAGGAATGGCGACTATCAAAACTTGTCCTAAGATCAGGTTAAACGTAAGTTTTACTATGGTTATTAGCGAATTATGCTTTTATTCGAGTCGACGCAGCTTTACTAGTATGACGTACAACATGGCCGCTGTTTCTTAACGCGTACGGAACCAGTTTCATTGAAAACCGGTTTGGGATAAGTTTTCCTCGGTTTTTCGACCAGTCGCAAACTCGTCGGCGATCGTCGTTCAAGTATTTTGCGAACTCCTGTGTCTTACTGTGTCCCCACGTCACCGTGCAATAATTTTTTTTCTCAAAATGGAGAAGGAACCTAACAGTGAGATTAATTTTTTAAAATATTGGTTTAACGGTTAAGCCACCATTTTCATTTATCAATTAGATCTTATTATTGTCATAATTGCTATCTTTGACTTTCCTTATCGACAGCTGTGTCTACATCCTTTTACACTGCCATAGTTTACATTTCAACAAAAAATACAGAAATAATGTTCGATTACTCAGGTGAATTATCATTATTTTAATGTTTTAAAGGATGGAGATGTTTGAAACACATGGGAATTTACGGTCAATTTTGGAACTAGGGTTTGCAATATTTGTCAGATAAAGCGGCGGGTATTTGCTGTATATTTCAAATACTGTTGTACAGATTTTACGACATAGATTTTCCAATTTGTTTAGTCTGTTGCAAATTTTAAAACTCATAGGTTAGTGTCAGCAAAACAAGTATTATGATGTTTTGAAACAAATAAACATAGTGTTTATTGTTACAGAACAAGAAGTAGGTAAGGAAAAAGTAACAGTCATGTCTTTGTGCAATAATTATTTATATTATTGTCCTAGGCGAAGGAGTTGATACTCAAATGGAAATAAAAGTGGAGCCTAGTTTGCTGTGTTATGCAGAAGAGGATAATGAAAATGGTTTTGCTGGATTTAAAAACTCTGGAAGAATTCCATCAACAGCAGATGTTGGTGCTTTGAACCTATGGACTAGTAAAGCTACTACGTGTCTTATTGCCCAGTACAAAAAGTACCGCTCTATGGTGGGCCAAACAACACAAATACGTAGTTTGCGTGAAATGTTTGAGATGATATCAGTTGAAATGCGAAACTATGGATTTTACTTTAGTCCTCAAAAATGTGAGAATAAGTGGCGTGTTTTGGAACGTAAATATAAAAATCTTGTATTTCGTGAAAGGCTTAAAAAACCTGGCAGAATGCGCCACTATGGACATTGGGAACATAAGAGAGCTTTGGATGAAATATTTTCTGAAAAATCTAGACATGTTTATCTGGAGGAGAATGATTTTCCAGACCCAGCGGACTCTGCAAAGTATGCAATAATCTTACCAAAATCTGCAGATCAGTCAAATCCTGCAAGTAATCAGCATACAAATGATCCATTGACATCGATTGCATCAAATACATCAACAGTAAAAAGATCTGGTGATGAACTGGATCAGCATGGAACTTTGCCATTATTGTTTGAGAAATTCTTAGAAGAAATTGAGAAGAATTTTGCAACAGCTGAAAGAAACAAAGAGAGAAGACATAAGGAGAAAATGATGATGAGACAAAATGAACTAGAAGTACAACGTAAATTATTAAAACTGAAAGAACAGAAAATAGAGCTACAAAAATGTCAAATAGTAGCTGCAGCCCAGCATTTGCATCCAAATATGCAATGACTTCATCGTCGTATAATGATAATAATATTACGTGGATGCTTTGACACTTACAAAATATTTTTACACGCGGGAAACGAAACGCAGGCATTTATGATTGTTCGTGTTGACGGATTTTTTACAAAGTAACATAACTATTGATCTAACTGTAAGTATAGTTAATCCATAAGTAAACTATGTTTAAAGGAACTATCTTCCTATGATTCAGAAAGTAGAAGAATCCCTCAAATTTCATATTTAACTTGTGGATTCACTGCATCTACTTAGAAAACTATAAAATAAAATAAAAATTTCTAAGCATATAACAAATATATCCAATTCAGCACCAACCCTGCCCTAAAAACAATGTAAATAGCTTTCAAAAACTAGTTGAAATATTAACCCCACTACAAGACCTGTTCCTAACAATAGTTAAACAATTTCGTGTTTAGCCAACCATCTAATATGTCGTAATTCAAAAACAAAAAGAAAAGAGAACCCTTTAAAGGGGTAGCCTGTAGCCCCTAGTAATTTGTATTCCAAGAAACCTTATAACAAGACACGAAAGGTCTTTCCCGAGAACAAAGGTGGACACGTTAGAAGTCATTAAACCGATTAATTCCATTTGGAATAGAATTTCATCGAGGACGTTCCATTTCGTTCCGAGGATATCGCTCACGGAGTTGCGCGATTATCCGTCTCCTTAATTAACACCAAAATAGAAATTTCCTACAAGCATCTCTATCATGAAATTTACAAATCAACCATTTTCCTACAAATCTTGCACATTTCTCTCTCCAACCTCCTTAGTCATATCTTTCTCTTCTAATTATCAGGCATTTGTCACCATATCCAAATGCTCATAAATTTACGTAAGTATAAATACTCTGACTGATGTAAATAGATAAATACTCCTACATATTTTCAACACTATAAGGGCCAATCCATTTATAAATGTATGTGTATGCGCGTAACCGTTCGGTGTCCTCGCAACGCTGCGCATTATTATACGAACTCGCGCCAAGTCAGAGTACGAGGGAGGGATTAGAACGGATTATCAGAGCAAGGCGACATTGCGGAAGAGATAACGCAGAAATTATACGAAGCGAACGAAGGAATCACGTACTGCGTGTGTGTTTATATCCACAGACAAATATTCGAGAAGAATGGTACGAAATGGAAATGCAAACCTGAGAGATTAGAATGAATGAGAATGGATAAGAGGTGCTGATGTGATAAACAAAAGGAAATGCAGGTGTAAATAAGAGAAATATTAAAAATCTTAATTACAGGTTTTTCATATTGAACGTATCGTTCGTTACAGTACCTGTGATGTTTCTATTATAATTGTTTTTATAAAATTAAACAATAGAGTATACATAGGTATATTGGTATTCCTATAGGTATACGTTAACAGTGGACTGCCTTGGGTGTCACCTTACGACCAATATACAGTGCGTGACGATTATCCTTGTGGAATTTGGAAAAAATCGAGGACCGTTACCCGATGAAATAAACTAAGATATTATTGCATGAAGATAATCGTGAAATTAATATGCGAGGCTTACTCGATGTGTAGTAGATGTCAGGAAGGACCTCGTGATATTTTAGACTTTTATATGACAGTGTGTACGTAGATATACATATGTGTACGTATAAGTTTGAACATACAAAATTTCATGTCTCTTTTTAGTTCGAATTATAAATCTGGATCAATACTTGTCCGAATTGTAATACGTAATCGGTTTATAGTCGACGTGATATGTACAATGCCGGCATTACCGATTGCACGGATTCGTTTCTGTACATATGAATATATGTATATTATCTCGAATAGAATTTATAAACCATGTGTAGATTGACGGAGAAGCAACCACCAGAATTCAGCAGCTGAATGCTGCTTTATCAATATACTTCATATCTTTCTAAATGATTTCTAAAATTCTATAGAAACTCAATACATGTGATATGTAAATACATACGACCGTCCCTATTATCATACGGCACTGATATAATAATAAATATAATGTATAACGGAATATATTGATCTAGATAGTATACTATAAGGAGAATTGTAAACTGACAATAGAGGTAATACTTTAAAACAGTAATTAATATAATGATTAATTAATAAATTATTAAAAAACTGTTGTCACCTACGTTTTTATTGTATCTAATTATATGTATAATATACGTATTGCAAGAATAGGTATACCTACAGTATGCAGAATATTCATGGAGATATACTATAATCCTTTTAAATATTAATCCACGTTATAACCCGTTAGTTGTTTATCGTTTTATTAATTTCTTATAATTTTTTACGTACTTACTGTTTAAAGCCCATAGTATAAACTAATAAGCATAAGCATTTTAATAGTTGCGAAATTCACAAAAGATATAATTTATTCCTTATATATTTCACGAACTTTCGAAATCGCTAACATTATCTCATTGTCAGATATATCTAATCTAGTGTAGTCTAGTAAAACGGATGTATTCCTACGAGCTTATCCTAATAATCAATCATTTTTCAGAAATCAAATGATTCGTATTAATTATTGATGGTCAATGATGAATCTTATACGATTTAACAATCGGGCGCGATACTTTTCGAAAAAAACTTATGGGAACCGGTTGGTCGTTGGAGTTCAATGCCGACGAAAGATGCGTGCATCGTGCAGGCGCAATATGCTACGTTACTACAGGCTATAGTGTTTTCATACATGTGACTCGATGCACGCGTATGAGGAACGAGTAGAACCAACGTGTGTACGGATATGTAGACATAGTATATGCTACTTACCTGACGAGTATCGTAGATAGCACAGGGCGACTGGCAACCCTACTACGGCTATGGCCAATACGGAGCCAGCTTCGTCGTATGGAGGGAGACGGTTGAGCTGCCAGTCAGTCGAGCCGCAAACTTCGATGTCGCTGGAACGTAGTGGATTTTCAAATTTGACTTTGTTTTCTTAGATATATGTTATTTTGGGACATACGATGATTTGAAAACGGTCCTGTAAAAGTAAGACTCGTGTGTCACTGTGCGACCAAGTTTTGTGAATAATTTCGTGCAATTCCTTTGGAACATCGGAATGCACGAGGTACCTTCTTGTCATTTTAGTAAACGAAGATAAATTGCCAGTAACATAGTCATGGAACTGCGAGGTTAATTAAGGAAGAAAAAGGGATTATTTGCACTCTCGTCTGGAGCATACAGTACAGTGATTGTTTAATTCATTCGTGTTTTTTGTTTCGTCGTATATATTGTGGAATAGAGAAATATTTTGGTGAGATGATTTTGTGTTATTCGCACCAGATGATATAGTATTGATTTCGAGTTTGTTCTTGTTTGTTGTTTTTACTCGTGATATGTGATTTTGGTGTTTCTTTCGTGGATCTATTTGTGAGATGGGATGGAAGATACCGTGGAAGATAAGGATAAAGAACCTCACCAATGGTAACAAGACTGTCAATAAGTAAAACACATTATCGAGGAATAGAGAACACACGTATCGTTATTGACAATTTAACAATGAAAACGACAATAGGAGAGAAGTTGAGAAGATCCTTTTTCTGAAATAATTACACGTAAAGCCTCCAAGAGGAGAAAGTCCTCGACAATCAGTGAAGCAGCAGAACGATCAGGTGTATGGAAGCGTAACACGAGTTTTCAGGATCTTTTATCCTGTCAGCACGAATTCCAAAGGAAAATAAAGCGACAGACGAATAAATCGAATAAATTATATTTGGCGACCGAACTTCAGTGGCATCGCAGAATTTCAGAAGAGAACAACGGATAATTGCATCGTCGAAATAAAGGTGAATAATATACATAAGGAGAAAATAGTTGAACTTTGCGCGAAGTTAAGGAGAACTTTAACGTCAGTATCCTTTAAGCCGGTGGGCCTTTAGGCCCCGTCTAACAGTACTTCCTCGCGTTCTCTTGCTACGAGCCTCTTTCCATCTCTTTCTCTTACTATCCTTCTTTCACTCGTACAGAGTTTCTCTTGCTCTTCCCTTCTTTCTCTCTTATTTATTCCCCGAGCTTCTCCTCGTCTCCTCCTTTCTCTCTGATCTCTCGAAGAACGGGACCCATACTCGCGGGCCCCCGACGAAACAACTTCACGACAGACTCTGTGAGCGCCAAGGGTATATCCTGGTCCACGAAAACTCACAACAACCAAGAAGAGTACTAGTCCCATTAACGCCGAGTCAGCGTATATTCAAATATATGTATAGTACCTGCGAGTATCACGGAGTAAAACCCTTCGGCGCGATGGGTCCGATTCCTCTGTAAACAGGCCTCTTTTGCACCTGCCGGCACACCTCGAGAGAAGGAAAGGAATCCTCCCGCCAACACCCCATGGCCCATCCTGTCATGGGCCTACTCAGATTTTTCGGTCTAACAAAACACTTCCAAGTTTTTTTCTTTCTTTCGTACCTATATTGATTCTTATGGAACGGATGAACGTGCTTTGTGAATTCTATCTATTCAACGAGTCAAATTCTCTCGCATTGTCAGCATGTAGAAAGTGAGTGCATATATAAACATCTATCTTGCCAGGAGGCTACAGACTGACACAGAATAATCGCCCAAGAAGTCCATATATAGTTATATACAGAAATAGATAGGAATATACAGTGTTGTGTTTTGCATGAATCGTCATAAATAATTCGTTGAATCAGTTTTCATTCTTAATACATGATTCGTGGTATGATTTCTCGAGTAAACTGCCAATTGAATCGATAGAGATATATTTAAAATTTATCCTATTTCCCCACAAATTATTGTGTGATCCCACCAATTAACGTTATCAACATTCTGTTTGTTAGGTCCTGCCTACTGGACTATCTATTGGCAATATTTACGATCCATGTGCCTGTGACTAATAAACTTGCCGAGTGTACTGTTAACTGCGAAAACAGAAGGTTCTCAATACGAATCTTGGTGTTTTCTTGCATTGGTTGCTATTAACCTGTCAGATCTGTCCATCTGCTTGGTTGGCTGCCTGCTTGTCTGACGCTGCCGACAATAACGTGACATGCGCAACCAATATTAATTTTCTTGTGATACATGTTAAAGTGAAAAACAACAAGGAAGTAAAAAAACAAACAAAGGGTTATCCGTTCGTTTGGCGATACTCTCAGAAGTGTGTGTTGAGTGTCGAATAGTGATATGGCGATGATCTTTAACGAATTACATGGATAAATCTTGCGAGAGGAAGTGACATCCAGTCGACAGGCCAAAGGAGAGATGAAGACCACGCAGAGAGCATGGAGGTGAGATTTGATTTTAATTTTTTTTTTAATTTCTATTTTTCTTTAATTGTATCCCAATGACTATTCAAGGATTTTCGAAAGCGTTCTCACCGGGTGGGAATATTCGTAAATTTATTGTGGAAATTGGAAATCGTGCGCGATCGAGCGACAAGATTCCATCTGTTGGCAATCAGACGAATTGAATCGATATAAATCTAGGTGTATCGAAATGGCCGCCAGCAACGTTGGGTCTACGAGTAATCGTTTTAAATTGCGTTTTTATCGAGTGAAGAAGTATCCTTTTATATTGAGTTAGACAATAGGATTTAAATTATCGAGATTGTCAGCTGACCGTTTAATTGAAATGCTAATTCGTTCCCGAGGCAGATCAGGTTGGTTACGTATTTTCTTTACACTTCGTTTTTCCTCTTTTTCACAACTCAGGGACTTTAACTATCAGTCCACACCTGCTTGACTGGTCGTTTTAGAAGCTTCATAAAATCCTTCATATTGTCCTCGTAAAAAGAGTCGTAAGACTCAGTTTCTTTTATGCTTACTTTTTGTATTTTTAAATTGACAAAGATGTCAATTGTCCCAGACCCGTATACAACAGAGGGTTGAACACCATAGGGAATCAAGATGGAGACCATGGTAAATCGTATCGGTTTTGCTCTAATAATTCCGAGTTATTTTCCTTGGTAGCAACAAACCAAACTTATCTTCAATGAAGAGACATTCAGCCCGCCCGGGGCGACAAAAATATGAGAAAGAAGTGAATATAAAAAAAAAAAGAAAACAAAATGGAAACTCATTCGAATTTTACGGTTTTGAAAAATGAACGAGATCCTCGAGCACTCCAGAAGGAGGTACTTACTGACGCTATGATGTGACGTATCTATTTTGAATAACGGACCGACTGACGATAGCAAATCCCCGTTTAGAATTCATGAAGAAAAGCGTGACTCACAATCGGTATCAACTAAACAGATAACTGGCAATCAACAATTTAGCTTGAAGAAAAACAAAATTATTCACGAAAAATTACGACGTCAGAGGCTGACATTAAAACTTACGAAATTCCTTCTTTTTTTTTTCTTATAAACTTTCTGAGACTTTTACGATCTCCTCTCTATCTCAATTCAGTCCTAAAGTTACTCCCGTCCACAATTTCAACGTACTGCTTAAGCACGCGGAATCCGTTAGCGTCTGTACGAAATTTTATACGTTGAAAAGTCGTATTGCAGAACGGAAGATCGATGAATAATGCAGGGAGATTTATCGCTCCGGTGAGCGGAAAACTCTGCGAAAATGGCCGACGTGGTGGTTAGCGGCTAAGAGACGTAGAAAAGAAGCGGAACCAAGAATAGAAGATATAAGAAGGATACGGAACCACCAAAAAAAATTTGTAGAAAGTAGAATACGGAAAAAAGAAAATTAGTGATAAACGAGGACTTCGGTTAAAGGAATGGCTTACAAGGAGAATCTTCTTACACGTGTCTATATATATTAGGCAATGGATATTAAAATACTTGTAATAACAGTTACTGTCTTATAATCATCTTACGTCATTTCTCACAATCGCTTTAACGACAACAAAAAGTTCGCATGCTCCTTCACGCGTCACGATGTTGTATAGTCGAGCCACCGAATCCGATTTCAAAATTACTTAAACCGGAAATGGTTGAGCGATTTTTTGTTTTCCATTTGAAAAGTATTTAATCGGGATGTCCGAATGACCCCACCCGTTTACTCCTGGGTTAAGGAAAACAAAAAATGAAATATAAAACATTTAGCATTGTTACAACTGATTTAACCCATAATTACACATGTGCGGTCTTACAGACCTCACCAATTTCATGTTTTGCTATCCTGTCGAATTTGTTGCCATGTAAATTTTCAATAAATTAAGAAAACCTATTACACAATTATTATCTGATACCTGGTCGATAAATTCATTTGAAGTGAGAGCAACGTGAAACTACTATCGAATTATTCTATTTGTCGTAATGGTGTCGCAATCCAGTTCCAAGAAGTTAGCTCTCATAGACCTTACCTTGCAAAGTATCTTCCTAAAGTCGGACCTGTGTAGTTAAGGGTTAAGTATACTCAGTTAAAGTTCAGTGAAATAATTTTTTACGGGACAAGAAACGATTATTTCCATAGCTGGACTGCATCCGTTAAACGTCAAAAATAGGTTATATTCCATATGTCAAAATCGGAGTCTGATCTCGTAACCCGGACTATAAATATCAAATTTGCTACGTTAATTTCATCCTGTTCATTATTGACCTTTGAAGATACGTCTACGCTTAAATTACTCAAATATATCGAAGACCTCTGGAGAATATTCTAGGATCCTCCTGTACAGTAGAGACTCGTGTTTCTCTTGGTTTCTCTTTTCTTTGTCTTTTTTCTTCCTCCACCTACACCACCTCTTCGACCTACACCGGCCACTTACCCTTTATGCTGCAGTACTACAGCACAGTATCTATACGTAAGGTGAATCCATTGCCAATAAATAATTCAAGCAAACGCGTTCTCTGTCCGTTTCGATGTTCCTTTTTTATATTTCTCATCTACCATATTTATCTCTGTAACGTACGATGCACGTGTGTGGGTCTATATAATATATAATATGCGTCTAGTGCAGTAGGAGCTCGTTCGAATAGATTTCTATTTCATTGCTGTAACAGTGAGAGGCCCTAGTAAACACCGTCATGTGCTATAAGCACGCACTGGACAGTACACCGTTGAACTTCATCGATCTCCTGTACATAGATTGACACTTTACGTAGTTCGCACCAGAACGGCTCTCGGGCTCCTCTAATTATCCTGACCAACCATATTGCAAACGATACTCCTATGCTAAACGATGAAATTTATTCTTTGCTTCTGAACGTCCAGGTAATAAGATTTACTAAGAGAGGTCAGAGTGCCAAATACGGCTTGGCCTAGTATCGTTAGATGGGCTTCGACGCTGTATAAATGGATTAACAAGAGCTAGGACAGTTAAATAAAGAGAAGAGGAAAGAGAGAAAGGAAAAGCAAGACAATATATGGCTATAAGATTCGATTCAACTTACCCTTGACTTACTCCCCTTATAGATGGAATACGTGACTTGGGTTACCGTATCTTAACGTCAGGAACTACAATAGACATCAAATCAAATTTACGGATCGGCCATATGGGCGATATTTATACGTCTATGACGTTGAAGGATGTGAAGTTTTTTGTTTTTCAGTTATATTTATTCCGTTGATGCCGTACCTGGTAATTAACAATTGTTTATCGTGTTCATTGTGAACAGAGCTTTATGACTTCCCACACTTCATCCCATCTTGCGTCCTTACCGGAAGTCACGTATACCTTGTCCACGCGTGGGATCGTCCACCTCGCAAAGTGGACTTCCCATACGTTCGCCATTACAATGCTGACAAAAGGTGTTTGAAGTTTCCAATGGTTTCAGGTGTCTTTGTCTCTAGGATATATGTATATCCGGTTTTACGTAACTACGGATAATCCGTTGAGGCGCACAGGACGAATTAAAGAGTAGATGCAATGAATACACGAAACTACTACAAAGCCATAGCTCTATTTCGAGCAGATACTCGAAAGACATAAAATTTGGCGTGTTCGTATGTTGTTTCCTTTTTATTTGACAAACGGCCTTTTCGGCAGGATCAATGGATCTTGATTTTCAAACTCCATCTCGTATGGTTAATGTTTTATTTTTTCTTCTCGTTTTAGCACTTTGTCCTTTACTCTCTCACTTCTTCTCCTCGAGATCACGGGTTAAGCTTTGTTTTTTTTTTAATTCTCTGAGAATTATAGGGACCACCCCGTTTTTAGGGCCCCTAGGCTTCTTGCGAGACGTATCAGCCTAACCTAACCTAACCCTAAGACTACCTATGCACTTTGGCTATTATAACCGTCTGGCAGAATCGGCCACGCCAGAGAAATACGAAAGGATCCTCGTTAACTGGAGATCGGTTAAAGTCGGCGTTCGAGGTTCGTACGATCAGCTTACTATTTTTTTATCTTTTTCTTTTCCTTTCGTTTTGCATTTTTATTTTTATGCAGGTTCCACCATTCACGGTCGATTTGTCGTAACATAATTTCAAATTTCACGCAGTTACAAATCGACAAACATCGCTAGTGACGAATTACAGTTTCTCTTGTTGAATTTCAAGTGACCTTTTTTTGCATTTTTTTAAAAATATTTTCTTCATCATTCTTTACAGTGCGATGCTTGTCGCGATAGTAATATTCACGGAAGAAATAAAGAACTGAGAACCTTGGGGAGTTCCTTATACTTTACTTTCTCGTTCCTTGTTTCTTTGCATCTTCCTTCTTTAATTCCTATTTTTGTCATGTCTCCTGTCTTTTTCCATTCCCAGGGAAAATACCGGGGCGCCGATCGATCCACCCAACCTCGCTCCACCATCGTTCCCCCAGTCCCCGCAGCTTTTACTCCAATAGAGCTTCTCTCCCATATATACAGGTAGCAGAGGGTGCTCTTTACACGCAGAGGAAGGGAAACGAGTATGGCTGGATAACCTTCGCGTTTCATTTTTCAAAAACAATACCAACTCGATGATAGAACCACGAAAATTCCCTATGGCTCTGAACAAGTGACCGGGAATATTGAAGCTTCATAAAATATATCGAGACCCTTCGCGAGCAACCACAAATAATTTCGGCTCAACGAATCGCGCAGTGATCGCTTCTCTTGGGAATCTTTCATGTAACTAAAAATGATTCAATTATTTTGGCTTTGAAGTCATTTTCAATAAAATAAATCAAGTATAAGAGAATTAACGAAAAAAAATACTTTTACGAGCTCTCACGAAGCGGATTATATTCAACCGACGTTATTGCTCATTAAGAACGAAACGAGACGGCGTAGCTGACCGGGGTGAAATCTGCCTTTACGAGATGTCGAAGGTCAGGCCCCATTAATGGGACCGTGCACATGGTACGTATGTACTTGCGATGGTACACGAAGCATGCTACAGTAGGTGCAGAAGAATGATATACAGCCTAGAGGGAATTGCTTTTAATTGCATAGACCAGTGCCTTAGGTTCAGAAGGGCTCCTGCTGTTTTCCCTATTATTTCTCTCGTGAAATCCCACGAGATTTAGCTGCGCTTAAGATTGCTTCGATGCAACAACCCTCGTCTATCCAAAAAATATGGCCGCGTAGCGTGACCGAAGGATCGGCTCCACCTCGAAATTTCATCGCGACCGCGTGCCACACCGTTACGCCATTGTACCGTGGGAATCGGCGTGTCGCGCATACCTATTGTGAACCCGACATTACGCCCTAACGGGCCCGTCACACGATTTCATTTTTTTCCCGTACTCTCTCTATCTCTCTCTCTCTCTCTCTTTCCCAGGATCGCGAGCGACTTTCCTATCCTCTTTTTCGCTGTCTTGCGCCATCTTCTTGAAAACGCTCATTCGCTCGGAGTCCTATGACGTATGTCTTTCTCTCTCAATTATTTGCAAACGAATAAAGTGACACCAGAGTTCCAAATTGATTGTCTGGGGCCTACGCGGCAAGAATTTACCGAAACTGTCACTGGGATGACAAGATGAGGCTGAGACTTAGTAAGAAAAAAAAAAAGGAAAAAAAAAACAGGATCTCTTAATGGGCCGGTGAGCATAACCTTAAATTGCATCATATTTACAATTGCTTTAATGTAACTACGATTACTTAACCTATACTCGAATATATCTTTTTCCTTTTATTTTGTTCCTTTTTTTTCAAAGCTAACCTATTTCTTTGCTTGGCTTCCCGACTCTTGGTCCACCCAGCTACCGTTTGCCTCTGCACTCTATCTACTCCTGGGTCGATCGAGCAGTACAGGCCTTTCTTTAGCGCGGCCTCCCGGTACACACGTGGACTACGTTGTACCAGGTAGCGGTATAAAACGACCGAAATTAAAGTTTCCCTCGTGTAAAATTTTATCTAGGCTTAGCATATTTTTATCCGTAGTTGACACACAGTGTAGCAAACATTTCGGGTTCCAGAGACATTCCTATTTATCTTGTATGAAATTCTAGAGATATCTATCTTGTATTCGTTTCTGTGCTTTAACGAGAATTAAATCCGTAATGCTTTCCGGGTTCCGAAAGTCAAGGGTCAAGGACGACAGACTAAAAGGCGCCACATGCACCCGTACAATCAATATATAACCTATAATATAAAATTACATTTTTATCGTGCATACATTCCAGATGGCGCCATAATCATAAACGGTGACCTTCTTCGAGGGTTCCTGAAGTCCATGAAAATTCTCTCGGTCGTTCCTACTTCGTTCTGTTTTAATTCCGCTAGTAGCACAATGGGTACCCGGTGCATAAAAATCATTGAGACTCCGTGCCGATAATGAAGGTAACAACATTGACCTCGTAGGTCAGCGAACACGCCCTTGCAATATACTCGTTTTTGCTTGTTCCTTCGTACCGATCGATGATTGGGCCTTAAGTCATGCTGTACAGTGCTCGCCATTGCCGGTCCCAAAGAACTCTGCGCATCCCGAACCTCGACATTCGCAACAGCGCATAATACTACCATAAGGACTCGTTTCTTCGTGCACTTGTGTACTTATTTCGCGATTGGTCTCAGGAGCACAGTCCGGCAATCTTGCCGGTACGTGATCGATAGATCTGCCGATTTCTTTAACGTCACGGAACGTGTCCATCGTACCACGGCCATCTTAGAATAAGTCTTTTTTTCACCTGGATGGCTGATTCAAACTACAATTCTCGTATATACCGTTTCATCTCTCTCCTCTCTTTTTTTCTTTCCAGAGATTATCCCTAAGGACCACGATGGAAGACTCGTGAAAGCTCACTGGAACTTTAATGAAATAATCTTATTCTTAGCACAGCGACGCGCCAGAGACGAATTTAATTATCCAGCGAGCGCATCTCGCCTGGGAAATGAAGACGGCTGAATTATCATTCGTTTCATTCATCCTTTCTCGTCGACGTTACAATTGCCGTGTGTCTTATTAAAGAGTCGCCCGATGCGTCTCGCGCGAATCCCCATTGTTCGGCAGACACGTAAGGTATACGGAAAATGCACGGAAGGTGCAACGCAACGATTCTCTTCTTCTCTTTCACTCACTGTTTACCTGTCTGCCTCTTTATCTTGTCGGAGCGACTTTCACCGCGCTTCGATTCCGCGCTTTGGTAACGCGCCGTGCGAATCCTTTTGTTTCGCTGCGAATGCAAATGCGCCTTCGGGCCATTCCAAGAGTGATGAAGGGGGGGGGAGAGAGAGAGAGAGAGAGAGAGAGAGAGAGAGAGAGAGATCGATCGTGGGTTTCTCGAAGAGGCACAAAAAGACGAAGAAAGTGCGACGCAAAAGATACAGGAAAAGTCCATGGACACACACAAACCGTATTACGTTTCGAATAAGAATCAGATAATTGTGTTTACTCTCCTCCCACGTGTTATCCTTCTTATTTGCTCCTGTCTGCTCTCGTGTATGCTCTATTACGATATTTATGTATCTTCTGAATTACCTATTCCCAGGAGTGCATGGAGCTGAAAATAATGAAGTTTATCCTACACCGAGAAGTATCAATGGGAGAACAAAAATGAATATAAGAGAGACAGCCCAAGACAATCACTCTGACGTCTGAAGTGTACTTGAGGATTCTAGACGGTAGTCGTTGCGCGCTCAACGAATGAAAGTTTCAGTACAAGGGCGAGATAGTAAAAAAATTGAAATTAAAAGGAGATGAAGGGGAACAAAAAAAAATTCCAAAATTTAAATTGTCCACACTATAAGGCACAGGCCGTTTTACAAAAGACCACGTCGAGACACAGCCCCACGCAACATATAATGTCCAAAAGTCGTCTTTAAGGCGTCTAATGGCACAGAAGTTGTCTTTAAGACATCTTAAAGGTGACTTTTGGACGTGTGTGTCGTCTGGGAGAGATACAGATAGAGATAGAATAGGACGTTAGTTTGACTGTATTGCAGCAGCAACAGTGCCGTCAGGTCGACAGATGGTAAAGGCGCTATTCTATGAGTTATAGTGGGTATTGCCAGAGTAGAAATAGGAGGTTGAATAGGAGTAAAAGGTGGAGTAGGTTGCGACACGATCGTGGACTACATTCGTTTGAATAGTTCAAGAGTGCAGAGTGCTCCTGGCCCTCGCGCCTCAATAACCAAAGCCTGGAGAACATGGCGAACCGATCCGAACGGCTAAAACGAGATATAGTTTAGATCGAGACTCAACAGCTTTCACTTTTCTGCCTTGTGCCACCTTCTCTTATCTACTCCGCTCGAGTGAGAGTCTCGGACAGGGTTCAGCTAAATGTGTAGAAGGTAGCAGAGTCACCAGTTCTACAGATAACGAGAATATGAACGGTGAAAAAGGTGAACAGAGAACGGTACGATATACCGTATGGTTATCCTGACGTTCGTACATGTACAGTATATCGGTTTGATCCTTTATTTTGCTTTTATTTTTACCTACTTCTTTTGAGTCATTCTCTCCATTCAATATGCACAGTTAGCTTACTCAACATTATTTTTCTTTTTCACTTTGTACTCTACAAACATGATCCTCCGTTTGGATATAATGAATCTTCGGATAAAGCGAACTTTAAAATTGTTCAGTATGTTACTATACCTGGGGTTAATCACCTTTTTTATTTATTTTATTTTGTTTTATTTTTTTCAAAATAACCCAGGAATTTTCGCGTGGCAGGATTGATCAAGAGTTGGCGTTGGGTAGACAGGCGCATTTCCATGGAACTGATATGCTAAACTTCTGTAGAGAATATTTGGGACGTCGATAACTTTTAAACCCTTGGAGATGTTCTAATGATCCGGCAGATACGACTTTTTCTTGAATTCGGAAAACATCTTACTTCCACGAATGGGCTTACTGCAAGATATCAATGCCAATGTAAAGAAAGAATAGAAAAAAATCCAGTTTCGTTGTATATCGTGGAACACTATAGACCCTGTCGTAAAGACCCAGAAATATACTAATTTATACATCAAGTACGACTGTCAATGTTCGCCGGTATGTGAATTATTGCTATAACCTTCCTGTTTTTTTGCCCCGAACTGAAGTTTTATTTTTTCCGTATGCGTAATGTACAGGGATTTTTTTTTTCGTCTCTTGCTCACGATAATACTCTTCCAAAATAAATTCTATGAGATTGCGCAGAATTTCCGTCTTCAAAGACTTCAAGTCTCGGCGTATCTTTACAAGCCTTCTAAAACGGGATGTCTTGTAGACGCATTTAATACATTAGGTATGCACACGAATGCGGAGGGTCCCGACTTATGGTACGACACGTTCACCATAGAGGTTGGTGCGTTTCATGGAAACTCGAGCAAGACATTCTTGCCAGGATGGCGTAGGTAGAGAAGTCAGCGGACACGTGCGTACGCATATGCGTCTACCTACATGCATACGTTCAAGTACATGGACTCTCCTTTATTTTATTATGATATACCGGCTATTTATCCATGAATACTCGCACCTGAAGGTTTGCTATGACTTTAACAGTATCTATCGGGTGCCATTTAGGATACGCGTTACGTCGATTCCGGTGTAATATATTTATCGAGTGATTCTCCGTTAACCGAGACTTAGGTACTGCTATCGTAATAACATATACACAATAGGTATATCGGTAACGTTGAATTCTCCCCTTACCTCATTCTATACTTACCAAAGGTATTGTGTTTCACTTTAAATAAATGAAGATAAAAAAAAGTCTGATTAATCACCAATCTATTAGACGTCGCAAGCGTTTTGTAATCAAATTGGTACTACCAAAGTCCGACCACGTGACGAAAGTGAAAACGAGCCATAATCAAATCGCCAATACCTATAGATTCGTACGGTACATATACGTATTGTAATATCGTGTGCGTGGACTCTTTGTATTCATGAGACCTTATGTAAATACAGTACAACGTGCGGGGTCGGCCTGGTAAAAATTCTATTTACCTGCGCAACGGCTGGCAGCTCGTCTCCGGCGGCTTCGGCATCGATCGGCCATAATCGCTCACGTTCGGCTCCGTCACGGTTAGGACCGGCAGGTTTTCTTCGTTGGCTGTCAAACTCGAATGTATTCTTTTATACGTATATTTACACGCATACCTCTGGTTACTTCGTATACGTGGCCATTTGCCCTAGCGGCTAAGGCCAATAAATGAAGAAGAAGAAGAAGAAGAAGAAGAAGAAGAATATTTATATATATCGCCGGTGTCGTGGCTTCCGCGCACGAGACTTCTCGCAGACTTGTTTATGCCTTCTTCTTTTTCTTCATTCCTCTCGTCGCTTTTTTATTTCTTGTTCTTCTTTTTATACGGACTTCGATATACCGACGCACACCGCTTTAACTCGGTCCTTTTTACGATGGCTTTCCTTTGTGTTCCATTATTGGTAACCAATTCGAACCCTTCTTTCTCTCTTTGACCAACTGTATCTATATGTAGATAGCACATATGCTGGTTTACGAGTGGTGGCGTATCTGTAACAGCCTCACTGTTTTTCTCTCCTGAAAGGTATTTCCTGTATCCAAGTTTTCCTTGACATTCTCTCTCCTTTCCCGTTATCTCTCAGGATCCAGTGGCTTCCTCTTCCCGAACCCCTCGCGTTCTAACGCTCCAATAGACATCACACGCATCAAACGCGTGTCCGTATATAGAAATACGACAAACTTGGTTAATCCCTGTTTCGAGTTTTCTTGGCATTTCTTTTTCATGGATTACGTTGCTTCAAGACTTTCCGGCAATTTTCCACTTTCCTTCCGACTCCTTCTCTCACTCTCATCTTGTGCTATTGGAGAGTTGCTATGCCTCGTAGAAGTTAATCGCAATGGTCGTATCCCTTATTCTACTTTTTGGTCAATTCTTTTCATAGATAGGCTAGCTTAAGCGCGCGTTAACTGAGAATAACCGTAATTCGTTGCATTATGCAGCCCGAAGAGGCACAAGTCGAGGCCACTTACGTATGTACCGTTTATGCTAAGCCTCTTCGTGTCTCTCGGTCTTTTCGCCACTTTGACGGTTACCGTTAAAAAGACATCAAAGGTAGAAAAGAGAGATAGGGGAAGAGGGAGAGAGAGAGAGAGAGAGAGAGAGAGAGAGAGACTATAGTACAATTCCCGAGATTCTTACGTTAATCTTATTCAAATCATAAGACAAATCACTATATTATTCCCACGTTAGAGCCTCGAGTTTGTCTGAGCTTGGAAGACTTTGCGCCTAGGTAAACATTAGCTCGTCCTTTCGTTAGCGTCAGAATATTCGAGTAAGTTTCTTGGAAGTGTGTATGTACATTTGAGAGTACTCCCACGATCTTCAAATAGCAAGTGTAGAGAACGTATGCCCAAAGGAGTAGCTGAGAAGGCTCCTAAAGGTCCTGGGACCCCGTGAGTGACTACCAGGAAGGTACGAGACAAAGAGAATTTGAGGGGGCAAAGTGGGGCCCATTGAGATTCGACAAATAAATTGTTAAAAAAACCAGTTCACTCAAGTTCTTGCTCAACGAACTTAACTGCTACGGTCTTATTCCTCAAAAGGGACATTCTCACGATGGCAATGGCCCTAAACGAGAAGGCAAACTCGACGTGTGAGCCTGATCTTGTTCGTGCCTTCACGACTCATTGGTAAAGCGCAGAGCGTAACAAAGATGGCTGTGGTATTTTCGTATTTAATGTTAACGATAAAGAAAAGAGTCGATAAGTATGTCCCGATGTCTGGTCACGATCCGTGTACGCTTGAAAATGCATGCACACGACTCGGACGCACGACTCGACGAAACTTCAATGCGAACGAGAGAAGCGGGCAAGGTTGTCCCGCGTGTTAATAGGTTAAGGTCACAGTACCACATCCGCGTGGGCCCCATCTCGATTTCCATAAATATTTACGAAACATTAATGTCCTCCCGTAAATGAAGATCGGCGCGAATAGGGTCCCGCTGTATTATCGGGGTACTAAATCGTAATGGGCACCTCTGGTTCCTTTGTGAAACTTGGCGTAAAAAATAAATGAACCAGTAGGTATACATATACATTTAACGAGGATTGCCAATGGCTAACAAGTTCTATCTACGTGGGGCTGAACTGTGGGCGAGATTACGCGAGCATAATGACCGTTGGCTCTTCCTAGTCGGACGCACACATATGCGTAGATACCCAATGGCGTATTCAGGTTCGAAGTTAGTTCCCCACCCTGTATAGTAGACTCAATCGTTATGGACCAAGCACGTGTGTCACTCGAGTGGGTGTCGTATATCGGGCTCCGCCGTTGTTAATGGGCCCGCTATAATAAATGATAGGACGCGTATCATTTTCTGCCTCAGCCAGCTCGGCTCTTCTTCCCGATACTTCGTCTAAGATAGGGCCCAGAGTTTTTCAACGGCGGGGAGAGTCCAGAGCAATTTCGGTACTAGGCCCAACTCACGGTACGCTAAGACTCCGGGTTAGACTTTCACTACGAGAGGTCGACTCTCCGCTCCCTTTTTGCCACTTTGAGGACCTTGTTGTTTCATTTTTCTTATTTTATCTTTCGTTTCGTTCTCGTTCATTATTGGGTTCAATCATCCTGGAACACTTACCAGGCCACATCCAGGATCCAAATAAAGGATCTACATGGAAAACCGTCTGACTGACGACATCCCACTCAGTCGCGGCGAACACGTGGGCCGTGCGGCCACTACTTTAATCGGGAGGGATTTACGGTGTGCCGAGCACGCCCGTAGATTTATACCATGGTGCATTCATGCTGTCTTTTTATTTTTTATACCCTTTTTTACAGCGTTCCAACGCTCGTACCTCTCGGAGCGAGTCTCTGTGTGCGCGCGCTGAGGTTAGCACACGATCTGCACCAGCCCCACTCTCTGTGTAGGAGTAGAAAGTTGCTATTGTGCTGGATCTGGTTTTATATAAATAGCCGCGGCACCGCGACTGTGGCTACGGTGGCGCCGGCGGTGGCGGTGGCCAGATCGTGCGAATAATAAAATAATAAGGTTTTTCACTAAGAAATCCGAAAAATCCCAACGTCTTTGCACGTAATACACACAACGAAAATGCACGGTCACGTGAACCCATGCTGTGAACTCAAGTGGGAATGGCGGTAGTCTCAGGGAATCTTTATGGCGTGGGTTTATTCTTTTTTTTTTTTCGATATTTTTATTAACACGCTATAATCACAGCCAAGATGGTTCAACTTTTTACTATCTCCTCTTTTATAGTCCTCTCAAAAGTCCTGTTTCACCAGAAGATTAATGGTATCTGGTTATTTAAAAAAAAAAACGCTTTTCCTCGAATAGACGCGTTTTCACGCTTTGACATTAAAAACAAAAACATTTTACCCCCCCACCCCATAACGACTTGGTCTCGTCTATCATTTTTAACGCAACCCGTTCTCGTGGTTCAGAACCTTTTCGTGTCCTGTCACTTTATATCTTTTTTAGTCACGAGCCAATTATCCTTTTACGTGTGCGTATACCCGCACGTCACGTGTCTTATCAGCTAGTCGGATTCGCACGATTATAGTCTGCATTACGCCATTGGCTCATTACTGCCGCCAATATCACCGTGTGCTTCCGCGCCAATGTTCATTACGTAGCAAAACGCCAGATGCGTGCCGCGCTCTGGTATAACGTCCTGACAATGGCAGAAGCGCTGCGCCCCCTAGAGGTAAAGATTATTAAAAAAAAAAAAAGAAATAGAGAGATGGAAGGAAGAGACCATTCCCGTATTCTGGTTCTTCCAAATGAATCTACGTTATTCTTATAAAGGATCGCTTTAACCATAATGGGTTCCGTTTACATTACTCTTGGCTTATATATCGCGATTTCGTACACAAGATCATAGGAATACAGAATAAAAGGCGAGAGCCATCAGTGGCAGAGGGATAGAAAGGAGATAAATAAATAAATGAAAAAAGAGTAACACGAGTAATACGTTGAAAAGAAACAAATAAAAATGACGAATACGCGTCTAAGGAATCCCGCTCAGCAAGGCCAAGAAACGTCCTAGCCGCCGGCTATACCGGTGAAATACGGGCGCGTAGTGGTTAGGATTGCTCCTTGACTTGGCGCGTACTGAAAACTCATCGTAAGACGCCAATAAGTACTTTTAATTACATAATATAGTTTGGATCGGCAATAATGCAAATTCTTATACTTTCCTGGCGTTTCTAAACTCGTGCTTAGAGCGAGTTTCATTGCTGGTAGAAAATATCGTATTTCTCTGCTTGGATAAACTGTTCCTCTTCATTATTGAGCGTACCGTGCATCGAACGACATACGATATGTTTGCATCAGTCTGGTTTCAGCGTGCAGGTTCTCGAGTGTGGACGCCAGTATTTGTTTCTATGTTCGAACCAACAAGTTAACCTCGCTAGTCGTAACGTCAAACTGCGGTAGTGCCGCTGCCGGTTGCGGTTCACTTCTATTTCCTTTTTTTCTTCTTTAATCGTCCATTTTTCATACTGGCTCTGGAGAAATGTATACAGTGCGATACAGTAGGCCGGATAAGACGCGAGACAGGATGCGAGAAGAATCGTTGGGAATTTATTTAACCGAGTAAAACAATATCCGTGGACAATGCGTCCTGTTTATCGAGGAGGAAAGTGTGTCAGGGTCGAGCACCCTCGATACCACTCTAATAAAATGAAATAACAGAAACTAAAGGAGCTGTAACATTATTACCTAAGGTAATCGATAATATCAATATAACGCACTGCACAATTTCTCATTATATATTTATTGGGATCGGTAAATAAAAAGTAATATAACGTATGCACTTTCTTCAACCGCAACTAGACGGGGTTTCACCCCCTTTCGCACTAGACAGCTGACCGGATGTCAGGGGCTCAAGCATACGCCCGGAAGTACTGATGCGCTCAATGCTTCGTTTCCGCTCTCGACCCGTGCGCACAAGTATACTCGTATATATCGTTCTTTCTTTGTAGGTTTTGTAACTCTTGCGGAGCAGCTATAATACGGCCTCCGTGTTTCCGAAAAAAAAACCAGGTTCTCGTAAGAGTTAAAATTTTGTGATTATATGTCTAAAAAAACAAATTTTCGTTACGTTATTACGTAATAAATATATGTAGGCGTATGAGGTACTCGATAATCTGAATATGGGATCGGTTTGAAGAATTGGGTGTAGTACATCCTGTAAATTTTACACACTCTTATTTATCATATACGTATATATCTACATCTGTCTAGAATTATATACCGGGTTATTCAGCCCAAATGCACCATCTGATGTTAACGCGCCCTTTTCATTCCTATGGCAGAACTATGCTCAGGCGGTGCGTTTGGACTGAATAACCGGATATATATAATTCCAGACAGATAAGACCGGAACAACTCAAACCCTTTTGCGAACTCCATATCCCTCTATTCGTACACCTGCATCGGCCTCGATAAGTATCTACTACCGTATATCTCGCCATACAAACTTCCCCTAGCGAATTTTAGCCCAGTTGCGTTTCGTGCTTCGTACAATTCAGAACAGTGCGAATACAGTCGGTTGGGTGTACAAAGTAACGTAAAATTGAAAATTAAAAAAATTATTTAGTTTATATCCAAATTGAAGGAAGTAACCAAATGACGAGGATGAGTATACTATAATTACTTAGCACGTTGCCGTATTAATTATTTAGATGATTTTGTTAACGGTAAATCACTATTAATTACTTCAGCCGTAACGATATTGCGAATTGGAACGCTGCTGAGAGTGTACGCATAAAGTAGATGGCGTTGTGGTGCTGCTAAACTGGCAGATCGATCATTGAAATCTGGTTAATTGCTATTATGGGTCCTGCAGGTTAGAAAGTCGGACCTCGTATCTATCGTATCCTGGCACGGGATCGGCGACTGTTTCTTACTTAAACGAGCTGCCATTACGCTTCACGACACTTTAATTACTTTTATATGCATTACCGATCGAACGGCGAGAGGCGAGCTTCGAATTGATTGCTGTTCGAAATTCTTTTGTCTATTTTTCTCTCATGATGCTACATATCCATACTTAGTTTCAGCTCGTATTTCAAACTTGATGTGTGAAGTATCAAAGATTCTTATGTATTACTGGCAGATTCATAAATAAATCAGAGCTCATTGTGTAACTCTGTGGTCGCGAACAATTAAATATTTGCTAATGCACCTTCATTGCCATTTTCATCAGGACGCGCAAAGCTCAGAAAAACATAGTTACTAATTGTCATTATCAACGTGGCGCATATTACCAAATTCACTAAGTTACCCCATACATCGAAGTAAAGCTCCGTCGAAGAAGCTAAGCGTCGAAAATAAGCTTCTCTACGTAGCCCTCGTGAGTCAGACGGGGTTGTTGAAGAACGAAAGTTTGTCTTTGTCGGTATAGTCGGAAGTAACTAGTTACTGCGTAACCCAATACTTTCGCATCGTAATGGTCCTAACAACGGCTTCAGAACCATCTGCCTTTTATGGCGTGCTATTCACCATCGTTGTCGCCACCTGACCGTAATTCCTATCGGACCTTACCTATGCGTAAAGTCTATGTACTGGGTGTTTATTTCATTTTTGACTTTTTTAATATCTATCTCAAACCAGATCCTCCCTTAGATACTTAATACGCTCGGTTACACAATGGAAGCGTGCGATCACGGATCCTTCTTCGCTCTTATTGAATTTCATCTCTAGTTCGATCGGATAATATTATTCATAAGTAAAAATTGATGTAGCATCTTCCTGAATTCATTGTAGAAACGTGTTCCAGGTTAAAAAATACTGAAAAATATTTCTGGATCGTATTTATTTATCCTGAGCAATGTTATTCTTTGCTTTAGTCAGTATACACTAGTCTATAGTTTCACGATACAATTTTGTTCTGTTCTTACGTTACTTCTGAAGTATTTCAAAGAGTTTAACGGCGTCGAATGCTTCTTTCAGTTTTAGCTTCGACGAGACGTCGATGGAAAGCTGCCCTTTGGCGACCGTAACCGAAGGACGAGTCACGGAAACTCTGAGTGATATCTCCAAGGATCCGGAAGAGGAAGTGACGTCATTGGACGAAGCAAAATGCGTAATTGCAGCTTTGAGGGCGAGACAGAGGGCGCAGGCGCACCAGATGCTCGCCTGGCGGCGGACACTCAAGCTACAAGTTAGTTCATGCTCGCTGTTCGAATATCAGCGCCCCAATGTTATTTGGCAAAAAAAGAAAACGGGAACATTTTTTAATTATTATCTTTTGCACTTGGCAAAAGAACAAATACCTAGAGCGGTCGGGATAAGCCTGTTTAATATTAATGTGATTGCTGGACAGTAGCTGCGAGCTTTATTCATAAATAAGTAGCCTGGCATAATCGAGCCTGGCTTTCCCCACGGCAGCCATTTATGCGAGACAATGCTGCGAATAATGGACTCCTTATAGGAAGAACCGAACCAGACGGGGACTGTCCATGCTAAGCAGGCCGGATGTTGCGTATCTGGTTGAATAGCATAGCGAATAACGATGTGTGTGACACACTGCAATTTAGACCGTTCGATATATCTTTAATCCTAATATCTAATTGTATAGGTAAATTTTTTTGTTTTATATTTCTGTTTAGGAGGACCTAGTCTCAAGATTGACCAGAGAGAAAGCCGAACAACTTAGAACGTTGTCCTCGCAGTTGTTACTTTTCGAATCGAGACTCTGCCGGAAGCAAAAGGAGATCGAAGCCAGCCTTAGTCAACGAGAAGCCATTATTCTAAGGCAGCAAAAAGTCATTCGGCAACTTCAAAATAGATTAGCCGAGCGAAACTCGGGAACCCGAGATTCCCCGCCATGCGATGCACTTGATAGATTAGACAGCCTTGGTGACAGCGATAGCGCTGTCGTTCTGGAGGAAGCTGCTGATGATCCGGCCCCACTTAGGTATTTCGATTATCTGGAAATCAAACGTCCAACTGCCGTTACAGCTTTTCCTAACGTGTTTTGTATTTCAGGTTTCGTTCGAACATCACCGACGTCACGGTGATTCGATCTGTATCCGACGCTGTCGAGCCATCCAGCAAGTATTCCTCCATGAGACGCTGTAATGGGTTCCTGAGGCGGCCGGAAATTCTGGAAACTGTGTACTCCGTGGAAGAAGATGGCGACAGCGAGAACAATCAGGATCCATCCGAGTCTACTGAGAATTCCGAGTACGAGGTTCGAAGAGGCAAAAGCTTAGGTAGTGGCAAGGGGAAGCTTCAGGATTTGTATGGAAGTTTCGAGAGACTCGCTCAGGAAGCCGATTCTCCGCCTAGTGAAAGGCCCAGAGATGAGAGTCAGCAGGCTCAGGTACGAAAACATATTTCTTATATGTGTAATATGGTTAATACTATGAGAAGTGTCGATGAAGCTATTTAAAATTTTTGTTTAATTATTGTAATCGTTTTGCTTGCAGGTTACGTATAATAGGGTAATGAGTAATCATCGTTCAGTGACAAAACCAAAAGACGTGAAGTACAAGAGGATAAATAAGGCTAAATCCAAGAGCCTCGAGGAGCTTCGCGGGAGATTGAGAAATTGGGTAGAAAAGGGAAATAAAATAGCTATATCTCTCGATCAGTCGTATGCCTGAAAAATCGCGAAAATATATATACCTATTATTGCTAAATTATTTTCCTCACTAAGCACATTATAAACGTGCGAAAATAAAAGAGCGATGACAATTGCCAGAACTTATTTATCTAGTTCAATAAAGTCGATTGGTGTCAATCACGTTATCGACTTGCTCGTTGTTGTTTCTTTTCTTTTCTTTTTGACTGTAAGACACGTCGTTACAAAAACTTGATGTGCGACGCTAATAGAGAATGGTTTCATTGAAATTTTTCATTGCTCCATGTGATATTTACTGTAGTTTTCCGACTAATCGCGCCTAGATAACGGAGAGGATAAAGGATATCGATTGTCAATCGATAATAAGAAAATAACAATCGGTTAGATATATGGAAGATCGAAAAGATATGTGATATAATTTCTTTTCTTTACCTGTGCAGCGGTTATTTAGTGTTTATAATGGTCTATCGTATTTATACTTTACAATCTGTAATTCACAATAGGACGCGAAGAGAGCCGAAGATACACGAGATGGTAATCGGGATCTCGTAATTTTGTAATCTTTGTCTATCGTTCATATTGTGAAAAAAAGAATTTAAATTGTGAAGCGCAAAAGGCAAAAGAAAATAGCAGGAAATAAAAGAAAAACGTTAGCACTGCCACTTTTGGGCGTTTCGAATATTTCTTAGTCTGTTTATCGTTATTATTATTTAAAATTCGATAGCAAGATATTTTTTATTCCTGATGTTTGTCTACTATCAATATACTATTTTGATCTTTCTTACATTTAATTCTTTACGAGACTAAATGACGGCCTGATGATTACGCGTAAATCGTGGCATCGAAAAAGTGGCGCTTATCATTAAGTCAAAAATCCCTTTGGTCAATTACAGTTATTGCAGAATAATTACTTAAATGTGTCAATAAAATTCTGAAGAAATAGATCAAAGAGAAGGAGCTAAGCTCAATTTATTTCGAAAGAATAATCATGCTGTAACGATTCTCGACTCGGCTTTTTGTATCTTTTTTCGAAATTGACTATTAAATATTAAGGAAAATGTAAACGAAGTATTTCAAAGCGGCGCCAGGCCCCAGTTTGAATAGCAACTTCATTGTTCGCGTAAAGGCATAATTTTCTCATCCAATATTCATTTCCTCTATTTCGAATTATCTCTCGTTGATGAATTGAGGGGAAGAATAAAGGGGTATAATGCTCATGTGTACCTAAATTCGAATACGTATATATAATTATACACTGATACGTAAATATATTTAAAACTATATGTGATGTTTTGCATTTCTCACTCCGCAATGATTGCCATTCTATAAAAACCCACTCGCATAGTATATTGTCTAACGGTCCTTGGTACCAAATAATTTTGCGGAGTATTTGATCTTGATGAAAGGTGACATATATGCTTTCTTTTTTTTTCTCTTCTAACACACTCCTGGCGACGGAATATTAATGAATCAGCGGGTGAGAGCAAGTGACAATCCGTATTTTTCAATTATGAAATGCGATACAGTAGGAATGCCAGAGGGATGGGTATGTCGATCCTAATTCTCCTCTTATTTTTTGTAAATATATATAATATAATATATATAAATTGCACTGGCGCGTATTATTTTTGAGGTGCCCAATGGAGAAAATGAAAAAAATAATGAAATAGTGTCACGACGTCTTTAAAAACTGTATAAATAGATAGCTAAAGCCCTTTTTTCCCCTTGGACATTCGTAATTGTTAATTCTTTATGTTCCTGTGGCCAAACAGCCATCGAGCGATCTCTTGAATATCATATACATATACATACATACATACATGGACGCATGTACATACATCCTGATACTAAACACCGAAGCTAACAAATACTCGCACGAATTTTCAAAATATTCGATTCAAGGAAAGATTTTTTATTATTGGGTCGTCAAAGATGAAATTTGTAGTTATCAACCAACTTTGCCTATTTTTCTACAAATTTTATCCTTGACGACCCAATATAATCGGACTATCCGTTCATGGTATATATATTGCCAAATCAGAGGAAACTATGTACATATATATACTAAAAGGTATATATGTATATACATGAGAAATTAAAAATTCTGTGAACTTCTGCGTGACTTTGCAATGCTAAACATTAGAATAAGCAACTGAGAAGATGCTAGTAAAGAGGAATTTTATGGGACTTTATAACTGACAGATACTGGGCACTGTAGACACAGGAAAGATGCTGTAAGCAGGACAAAAGTTCTGGAGGGGCTTTTTATGCCATATACATATAATACTTCGTCTCAGACGCATAAATGCACGTGTGCAAGAAATAGTCCTCTTTACCAGTATATCCTATGTGTAGCGAGTGTATCGGAGCAAAAAAGAGATTACGCAAGTCGATTAACTTTAATTTATATGAAATGATATAACGTGTATGCCGTTGCTTTATTAGCAAATTCGTAGACTGCTATTGATATTAATAATTATTGTATTATTTTAATGAATTAATTATTATTGAATCACGAATAAATTATAGTACTGGAAACATCGACTGTCTTTCTTCTTTTTTTTTTCTGGTAAAATTCATTGGTTTCTTAAATGAATGTTTTTTAATCCTGTTATGGTATAATAACTTGAGATAGATGATGTAAGTCAGTGTATTTTGAAATACAATCAATCCGAAACAAAGTAGCGTATTCGTTAGATTTTAACAGAATAAACCAATTCTAGTTGTATTTTTACTATGAAGTGAAAAGTAGATAAAACAAAAGCATCTCTTTGAATAGCGGGGTGTCGGCCATTGTAGTTTAGTTCCATTTGTGGGGGATATATCTCAATAAATACAGCTTGCATCTCTCAAAAAATTACAAGTTATAATTAAATATATTGAACAACGATATTGATAAAAATCGTTATATACATAAAGACAAATTCGTTTTATGGTTTTATGAGAATATAGTTAAATTTGATAGAATGCAAAACCGGCAACCGGTCACTGCAGGATATTAAAGTTTGCATATATATATTTCCCTTCTGTATAACCATGTGCTTGCGCATTAGATTGTTTGGTAACGCAAAATGGTCGCACCAATGAAAAGAGTCGTTACATAGGGATTATTTGATTATTTTAGGGACCCCAGGGGTCGCTAGATGCGCTTCTAGTAGAATTTCCGATATAGGGGAAAATTACACGTACCACGGGCGTCATTGGAGTCGCTCTTTTCTATTATACATCGTATTTATAAAACTTTCGAAGGCTCGTGCATTCGCGGACGTCTCAACGGATTCCTAATTTAAAGCCAGGACATATTTATGAGTGAGTAGTCACGTGGATTACCATTTCTAGTGATAATTAATTGGTGGTCGCGTAACCACAAACCCACAGTTTTTACCTTTACAACGATTCAAACAAAAATTAAAGTTGATGTATCAACATTATTCGCATTAACCTATCATTTTCCATGATTTGATATTGACAGTGAAACTGTGTGTACATGTTTGGTATATTTATTAAATTTCACATGAAACGCGATATTGGCTTGGGTTACGCTACGAATTTGTATAGTAACATGGAGGAACATAAGTGCTTGCAACAAAATTTATTAAGTTGTACCTTGTATGGAAATAAATTAATTTTTGTTCTAATTATGTATTGCATATGCGATTTGTTTGTAATAAATAGAATTTCCTAGGCATGAGGCGTAAAAGTGAGAGAAACAAGGGAAAATCTTCACCAGAGAAGAAAGCAGAGAAACCGACACGTAAGTCTGCTAGAAGACGAGCCAAAAGATCACCCTCATCATCACCAGAACGAGACACAGTTGAGGATAAACCATTGAACAGTCCTTGCACCAAAGAGAAGGCTAATGAAAAGGAATCTACAATACAGACTCGATTACAGTCAAAAGAAATAGGAGATAATACAATGGATGAGACAAAGATTGCAAGTACCGGAGAGTCATCTGCAGCTGCTGAGAAAACCCCAGAGGAAGAAGATGGCAAATCAGTCTGGAAAGTGGCTAGAGCGGATGCCTCGCCAGGGGAGATACAGAAGCTTAAGCTATGTAGACAGCGCAATACATCGGAGACATCAGAGAACTCTGTAACCAGGAAAAGATCGAACAAGTGGCAAGAAAGTGGTGTAGGTGAGGAGGAGGAGGTTGACTCTTCCAATGAGCGACCGGGTCCTCGTGAGAGGTCATCCAGTGGCAATAGAAAGGTCGAGGAGCCCTCCTCTTCACACCCAGGTCAGGATTCCAACGAAGAGGTAAGTGCTAGGAAGGAGATCCTGTCCGAGACCACTTCAGCCAACTTGTCTGATGCTAAACCAAACATAGATCGGCAAGGCGATACGAATGAGGCAGGTACCGCCGAGCTAAGCATTGATCGCGAACAGTCGCCAAATGCGAACAACGAGACCATAGACCCAAATTCGATTGGAGGTACTCCTAAGGAGCCGATGCCACAAGTGGAGAAAACATCAGATGTGGAACCCAGCATAGTTGAAGAGAATCAGAGCAAGACAGAACAAGAGGACAATTTGCGCAAACAGTCAAGTAGTGACGATGAGAAGGTCGAGGAAAATCGCGCTGATTCGTCGCCGAATTCCGGCGCAGAATCAGAAAGCAAAACGACTACAGCGAGATCATCTCCAAGAACACCCTCGCGCGCTGGTCGTAGAAAGCATCGCAATAAGTATCACGACTCCTCTAATTCCGACACACCGGACTCAGAAGATGAGACCTCAAGTGAGCGGAAACGAAAAGAGTCTGAGACTCGCGAGGATAAACAGGATGTTGAGGATACATATAAGGACAGAACTTCTTCATCGCCTGAACACAGACTCGATGCATCCATTACTAATAACAATGCCGACATGGAAACAGAACCATTTGATAATAATAAAGAGAAGTCAGACATGCAAGTTGATAAACAAGAGGACATGGTTCGTCCAGAAATCCAGGCGCCGCTAAAGCCTGTAAAAGTCAACTTGAAGAGATCATTGTGAGTATAGAATTAATTTTTATTATAACATTTATGCAGTATTATCATCAAGCAATAAGTCAGTATTACCTTTACTATCTTTCTTCTCCTAGTTCTGCAAGAATATCAGTGGATGCTGAATTAAAGAAGGAAGACAACGATAGTAACGTCGACAATGATTCAGCAACTCAAAACAAGGTATTTTTGTAATATTGACATCTTTTATTCTTAAGGAGTTCGTTACTTTAACTTTGAAATGAATTTCGAAATGTTAGCATATATTCTTTTTCAAGTTCTTAATTTCAAAACTGTAAAATATTAGGGAGTATTATCGAGTATTTAAAAAAGAACTTTGCATTCTAAACATTATTAAATACCATGCCTTACACGAGACCTAGATGTTCATTATTTATTTTCAATAATATTCATGTCTATTATTAGAGATCCCTGTGAAAAAGAGTTTTTTACATTCAGAAGTTTCTAAGAGTTTAATTGATTCAAAAAATATAAGGCTTATCGATACATGGGGGAACGAATAAATACAAAATTATGTAAAATCGATATCTACAGATATGAGATTGAAGGTGTCAGATATAGTAAATGTACGCGGTGCGTTAAACAAATTATCTCGCTACTGTTCTCATCTTTAGGAAATAAATTTCTCCCTGTCTGTTCCGTGACTGGCTTAAATATAGTGATGATTCGTTTTTTATATGAGTAGCGTCATGTGTTATACGCATATGGTACAGATTAAGTCACTCGCAAGAATATGCCAAATCAAATTGTAATAATATCCAGCGGTTTAAATTGAGTCAAATCAAATTAAATATTGATATTTTTCGCGTGAATATGTATTGTACTTTATATACAATGAACTACAATTTATTTGATAATGAGTTTTTGATTACCTAAAGAATTTAGACATCAATGTTTTTTAGTGAATTGATTTAATAGTTTTCATGTTACTATTTTGCAAAGAGTAGATTGCTAACTGGGAATTTCATAAATTTTGTTTACATACTTTTCTTGACCGCCTAAGAGTACCTAGGATAAAATAATACATTGAACATTGGTTCGCGATAGTGATAAACAACTACTCGGGGTGTGTTTCATACCTCACTGCAAGTACTGTGAACAATATTCTATCGTTCTCAGATACATTAAAGATAAAAGAGACACAACGATGTTCGCAGTACTTGGTGAAGCTTGTGAAGCACCTTCTTGGATGCTACATATCTTTGTTATTCAAACTGTTAAATTCAAGAAACTGCTTTTTTTAGTACATCTATGAAATAGTCTGATTTTTTTAGCTATAAATCCCTTAGAATGTATAATTGTGTAATGTCTACAAGTTATTTATAACTTTCAGGAGAACAATGCTGTAAGTGATCAATCCGATGGAAAGTGTATTCCTCGTAAGCGTCGTTGGGGTACGTCAATTTCTACTGATGTGGCTCCAGCATTTTCAGTTTCCACAGAATCCTTGAAGGTAACAACAACCCCGTCGTTCGTACATTTTTATATTGTTTTAATTATACAGAAATCTATTAAATACTGTTTCCTGTTTACAGGCACTAGTACCAGGTGCGAAACCACTACCTATAAACGAGGTACGTTTGTCTAAGGATGACAATGAAGACAGAGAACGTCGCAAGGATCGTGACAAACGTCATATGTCTGTAGACAGCGTTGGCGACTATAAAATTCGTGAAGATGGCACTCAGCAGAAGAGTGAAGCCACGAAGAAGAGTGATTCGAAGATGGAAAATCATATAGGTATTTATATATGCATTGAGTAATGATTACTCTGCGAGGAAGAATCAATTAATTTAATCTTTGAATTTTCTATTAATAAAGCAGCCAGACGAAAAATATCTATCGTAAAAGATGCACCACTAACAAAGTCGCCGAGTCCTCCAGCATGTATACCAACTAGTATACTCCTGATAAAGAACCTCGTACGACCATTCACCTTAAATCAGATCAAGGAACTTCTTTCACGTACTGGAACAATCATCGAGAATGGTTTCTGGATGGACAGAATTAAATCCAAGTGTTTTGTAGAGGTAAGTGCGGATATTCGAAATGATTGTATTATATTTCTAAATTCTTGTATCTAATTATATTTTTGATATGTTGTGTATAGTATGCTAATGAGGATCAGGCCTTCGAAACCAGGCAAGCTCTTCACGGTATATCCTGGCCAGTTTCCAATCCTAAGAGACTACACGTCGAATATGCAAACAAGGAGGACATGGAAGCGGCGCGCGAATCGTCCAAAGATCAGCCACTATCTCGCAAAACTGAGCCATTACAATCAGCAGATACTTGGCAGCAGGATTGGAATCGTGATGAAAAGACAAATGCCAATACTAAGGTATAATAAAACTACTCCTTAGCAGTCATACTAAGTGCGACCTGGCTGTTGTAGTCATATGTACGATACATAAATAATATCATGCATCCATTTTGCAGGTGATGGTTGTACGTGAATGGGATTTAGGGAAAGAAGACGGTCAGCAGCATCTCAAAGAGAAGGAACGTGAAAAGAAGGAAGCCGAAAAGAAGAGAAGACAGAGAAGTCGAAGCCCCACGCTGGAGGCTCATCTCCCAGCACCTGCACGTAAATTTAAGAAGAAAGAGGATGATCCTCCTCCGGCGAAGCTTCTAGATGATCTCTTTAGGAAAACTAAGGCTACTCCGTGCATATACTGGTTGCCTCTGACCAACGAGCAGGTATGTATAAGCTACGAATTTTATTGATTTACAACTAATGGTGCTTAGAGTTTAACTCTCTGAATTTCAATAGATCGTCGTCAAAGAAGAAATGAGAAGGCAACACATGGCTGAACACGCTCGCAGACTTGAGGAGATGAGGCGCGTTGAGAGAAATAGGGATGGTGGTCGTCGTCGTCGTAGCCCTCGAAAATAAATGGAAAGAAACAAGACAGAACACTCACACACACATGCAAAATATCCCTCTATCATTACAGAATATAATATCCACCGTCACGAGGAAACGTATTTCAGAAAAGACGTCTGAAAGACCCTGACACCAATTGCGAAACGAATGTGCAGACTGTCTCGGGAAGATTGACGACACAAAACGGACAATGACGCATTGGACAAAAGAGTGACGATGACAAACGTGTTACTGATTGTTCAAAAAATTTAAAAAGTTATTTAATCAAGTACTTGGCAAAAAACTAATTCTTTCCACTTTTCTTGTTTTGTGTTCTTTTCATATTAATTGTCAAATCGTTTTAAATTTAAACGAAATACAATGCTCCTATTTTATGTTTAACGAGGATCAATTTCCTCATTCTATAATAGAAAAACTAAGTCGTTTTTTAATTCGTTTTAAATCATTTTTGTTCTGTATCATCGACATGCTATTTTGACAGTGCGAACAATATTCTCGTGAATTCCCTATCCTGTACATCAAACACATCCCATCCTCGTTTTTTTTTTCAGGATTAAAGTATTTCTTCCAGGTCAACAATTTTTGCCATTTGGTGGGTTGGAACTAAGTGAAATACTAGATCTCACGCGAGACTGTCTTATCGTGGACTACGTATGCGGTGAACTTCGATGATAATGCGTTATGTGCTTACGCATTTTTATTTCGCCTTGAAAATTTCCTCTACGAGATACTACAAGGATGAAAAATTACAGGGGGAAAAAGGCAAAGGATGATTTCTTTTGAAAGTTCAAATAAGTAGAGAAATAGCAAGAACAATCTGCGAGTGAAAGATGAAACATGAAAAACGCTGTGTGCGCGCAGCTCAACGCGAGTGTCTTCTGATTAAATTCAACGTACTGTAGGACATTTTGATTAAAAATAAAAACAGCGTTAAAAGGAAACAAAACTGAAAGAGAATTGAGAATCCTGTTCAACAATAACCGGTAAAAAATTTGTACTGAGAAATTGCCGTGGTTAGTAATGTTTCACGTTGTTCAACCTTTTCTTTTAAAAAAAAAAAAGTATATGTATTCTGTACTTGATTGTTTCCCTTGATGACAAAATGTCAAGGAACAATGGTGACACGAAATTTTGAACGACTTTTCGTATTTTCATTTACGTGAGACGATCGATCGAAGCAACGCTACAATTATTTGAGTTATAATCCACGCATAGACATCGCACTGCAAATGATATCTTGCGATGAGTAGACGTTATACCACTATTATCGATAACAATAATATAATCCAAGAACAAAGAAAATTAAATTGTATATTCACGTATTGATTTCACGAATGCCTACCAAAATAATTGGGTGGCTCAATTAGAATGTGATTCTCTTAGAAAAGGCATATTAATTAACATGTCCATGTCTACTGCACGAAACCATCCCTTTGTATATATAAAAAGAGCTACTATTCGGTATTCCACGAACAATAAAAAATACAGATGTGATGTGTAAAATGATCAATAAATCATACAAAAGCTCGAGTAATGTATCTGCGATTATAATTTCATTCCTTTTTTTGTCATCAATTTATCTTTTCCTATGGAAATACATAATTTATTTTATTCAAAAATTAATCATGACTTAATAATAAGTAAAATATGACAAAGCTTAAACCACATTGAAATACTGTTTTTTTTTTATTTCTGTGCTATTCCTTTGTATTTACTCTGCTGTATCCAATTTTTACTTTAAAAATCGATAAGTGCGTATTCGTTTTAGCTCTTATAATAAAGTACCTTTGCAATTATTAAAGTTAAGGGTTTAACAAGATAGATTAGGAGCTATTAATTAATAGTATCATTCGGTTATAATTATTAATAGCCAATTTGTACAAACATTCTTTCGCCCTTCCTGTCTCTCCATTCTATCATTTGACAGTACAAGTCAGCAAAATTTTTGAAAATAATACTTTTAAAAAGTGCCAAGTCGACTTTACACAAGTTTTTATTTTGCATCTTCTTGGGACTTGACTAAAAAAACAAAAAACAGTATAACATGGAATCAGAAAAAATTAGTAATAAAATTAACGAATAGTTGTTTCAAACGTCCAGTGTATATACAGGTAGGCTGCAATATGAACGATACATTCAGGGGACTCATATTTGAACCCGTAGAAAGATGATAAACAAAAATCACTGCTTTCACAGCCCAACTATAATTCGTGTCACCAACAATCTCAAATCATGAGCATGTTGCATTCGCAATATTTCAAATTTTATGATGGTAAAAACTGAATCCATGCGAATTTCTCATTTCTTTAAATAGTTATTTATACAAACGCATCATTCATGCTTCTTCTTTACATTTTTCTTGAAAATGATGAGCTTATTCTAGCCCGGTCAGTGACAATTTTTTTCACCAATACACTGTATCGATATAATTGTCTACGCGTGTTTAATCAATTACGGAGTTTCAATACGAAATATTAATAACTTGCAGTTCACATGTTCTATGCTGAGCCGTTGCAGTAGATTACTTTTTATGCCACTTTACCTTAACCATACCACATATTAGTTTAGTTTTTGTCGGATGTCTTCTACCCCCCATATTTTTTGTTTGAATGTCATTTAAATAATTTTGCTGACTATAAAAATTGAAACAATTTTCCGAAAAGTCGATAAAATAGATCCACCTTACACTTTAATCGACTTTAACTTCACTGTAAATTTTTCGTACAAACCAGAAACAAGCAAAGAAACCGATGGTTCCTGAAATCAAAGGTATATGTTATTTAAAATATATCAAAATATGTCTTCATTTCTATTAAGCATAACGTAAAACATTGTGTAATCCTTACCTGTTAACAAGAAAAACAGGAATACCATGATGAGCGTGTAACCGAAATAGAGAAAAGTCGAAACTCCATCTTCTATGTTGAGTTTTGTAATGAAATAGTGTATACAATATATTAGAAGATAGAAGGCTGCAAAACCAGGTGTTAGGAAACTTCGCCACCACCAATGATAATCCTAGACGACGGAAACAAAAGATTCATAAGAGATTTGATTTAATATAAAAGATATTACGAAATCAAAGTGATACTTGATATTTCTCACCTCTGCACACAGATGGAAGTAACACAACAAAATTGTTGTTTCAGAGCAAGTAATGACAAGTATAAGGAACACCAGGAATAAGAATCCGAACATGTAATACATCTGACTGGACCTAAGTGATAAAATAGATAGTGAAAAGTTTATTGAAACCAATGAAATGCAAATGATTATTATAATTATCATTATTTCTGAAACTTATTATCCTTTCTAACACTTACCAAAGAGAATTGAGTATGAAGAAGAGTTGTATGAATATACAACCAAAGGGAAGTACACCACCTAGTACTACACCAGGTATGGCCTGTGTATAAAAACTCTGTTCTGGTATCTGTCGCGGTATCTGATTAGTTCTTACAGGATGTTCCAAAGGCTAAAAAAAATTATAACGAGCATGTAATAAAATCAATAATCGAACACTATAGCTCGCATTGATATATATTGTAACAAAAAAAGATTCTCTCAATGATAAAGATAGAAAGATGCTCTAACTGTAAGGTACAACACGATCTTTCGCTTACAATTGTCTCGATACCCTTTCCGAATTTCCCGGGACTATGCAATACGAAATGAACTCAAATTAGCCAAACACCGGATGGGCGCTAGACGCATCGTTGCGTCGTGATACATAAAGGAACTCCCCGGAAAATATGAAAAGAGGTCCGACTAGCAGGAACAGCACAGAAAGGTATGGTAGAAGAGCTGGGTCGAGATAGAGGAAAGCATAGTGAGAAGAAATTCAGTAACAGAAAACATATAACTTAAGGACATATTCCATAACTGAACCACAGTTGCGGTAATTAAATTGCAGTCAATTGCATCGATTGATTTCGACTGCTGGCAAAAATAAATCGATGTCATTGGCTGAAATTTAATAACTGTGGTTCAATTACGGAATATACCCTTAGATTAACGAAAAGGCAATACGTAAACTCACGAGACGCGTGGAACACGGATTCGTTAACCAGTTCTCCAGGGTCACTGAGACATTAGTCTAAAGTCCATAAAACATTTCGAAAATACAGAAAGTAATAACGGAAGGCACGGAATCTTTCCCTGGCTGGCGTAACGCGAACATTTCTTAGGCTGAAACCGGGAGGAATGAAACGAAACAGATCTAGATGCACGGAAGCCAAGATAGAAAAGATTCCTTGAGACAAAAGTGTTTACCTAAGCGTTACATTTATACGATTTATTTCTAAAAACCAAACTTAAGGGTGCAAGTAGGATGCAATATGCGATCGATTGTTATAAGCGGAGTTGTAATAACTGGATTTCACTATGCGACGTTTAAATCTTATCAGGACTTTCAACAATCATTTAATATTGTCGTGTGAGCGTTATTACCTAATAGTCGCTAATTTCATTGCGATGGCCATAAATATTATTATAAAACGTAATAAACTTTACCCTTTTCCTGAATCCAAAATATGCGCCAATAAATGTCAATGGAACAGACACGCAGAACCACAATGCCAATAATGCAATCAGGGTGCTAAATGGTACAGCTGCTGAACTACCCTTAGCCCAGAAGATCAGATTCATTATGAAGAAAAGACTGAAGACGATTCTAGATCATAAAAAAGAGACATGTAGCACAACTTTCAAGATTTCCTTTTTCTGTGAAGAACTGTCAAAACGGTACCCTGGACTCAACATAGACGTAAGCAGTACGTTGAATTTCCATTTTTCACCACCAAAACTCTTGTAGATGCGTGCAGATACATAACCGGCTGCAATACCAAGACACACGTACAGAACCATTGCACATGTCATTAAAGCTCCTCTATTGGCAGGTGACAGAAATCCAAGACACGCAAAAGCTACAAAAGTCAAAGTCAATGAACAAATCATTTATAGTTATTCCTGGGACAAAGTTCATGGTTTAAATAGACTAATTTACCTAGAGTAACAAGGGTCATGAAAAATACTTGAACTCCTGAACCCAGAAGAACAGAGAGTAACATTCCTTTTCTCGGTGGTCGAAAAATATCGCCATGCACCAATTTCCATCCAAATTCTTCCTGGGCATCCTCACCGGATTCTATCTGGAAGTAGGCCTGCGTTATACCAACACAGACAGATTGGGAAATCACTATTTACACGATATATATATATATATTAACTCTTGTACGAATTAAGGACAATCGCCATTACCAACGTTAATAAATCCACTAATTAACCCAACCTGAGAATGTTACCGTGAATATTTTTTAATAGGACGCTCTCGAAGTTCGTACAACTTTATGTTGTTACCTTATACCTAGAAAAAATGCGAGCTTCCACTACTGCATTAAATATAGTATGAACTCATTCATTTTTCATGCAAATTATTGTCTCTGTTGTTCAATTATTGCAAAAAATAAGTAAAAATACATAATTCATAAATAATGTATTATTATTAGACTTGTTTCAAGCTCTATCTATATCCACTTATAAAAACAATTATTGACCATTTGAGTGCCACGCATTGTAATCGCGCTGTTCACATTTTATACCGAAAAGTGCCACTATATTCTTTGAGATCATATTAAACAAGCGTTATCACGTCGCATGGCATTATTTGGTGAAATTTTTATAATGACGCCTAGCACTCAACGGTTAAATAAATAAGACAATTATTACTAATATTACGATGCGAAATGTATCAGATTGTCTGTATATCCGTTTGCAGCAAATTGACAATATTTTGTGAGTTATTGATTTAAAAAACTTTAAACTTTCTAAACTGTTATACTCTGTATCTATATCAGCAAAATCCTTAGATCCTCCGTATCTTTCGATCTGTAGTTTTTTTTACAGTTGTTCAAAAAGAATATAAGGTAAGAAGAATATTCAGCAATTGCCGATTTACACCCCACAGAGTAAAGTAATGTACCTGGTTGTATCGTGCTATATCTTTATGCAATGCCCGTAGCATGATCATTGCTACCATTCCAGAGAGGAATAGGACGATCACTAAAGAGTTTAGAATACTAAACCATTGAATATTCGTGTGCGGCATAGATTCGAGAATGTAATCCCACCTTGATGACCATTTAATGGTATTATTCATCTAGAATCATAATAATATAATATGAAAATAGCCAATCGCCATCAAACGCATTGCATACTTTTTCTTAAAATTGCAGACTACAACTTACCACATAGGTAACGGAATACGTGTAAGTTATGGATATTGTATTACTGAACGACGTTCCAGAAGGTAGGTCTAATGGTTCTGCTCCATTACAGTTTGGAGATATTGCTTGGGGATTATGTTTGATACTTCGTGGCTTAACTTTGACAGCTATATATAAAAATATTTTCTTAACGAAGATAATTACGTTACTTGATTATAGTTGCGCAAGATTTGATTTTCATACTCACATATTATTCGACCACCATTATCTTTGAAACCTGCACCCCAATCTTCCTTAGCACCACTGTGATATGTTATTGTCAAATCCACATGATTGAATACATAATAAGTTTGTGGTTTCATAGAAGGTTCCTAAAATAAAATAATGTTATTTTTTCAATGATTTTTCACAATGTTTTATGAAGTATCTAACTTTTCATTAAGATCATACGTTAATACTGCAAGTATTTTCTTGATAAGCAGCTTCTCCTTTGAAGCAACCTATGGGAAAGCCAGTACTACAGTACTGACGCCCATCTTCCAGAGGATAGCACCAAGTGACTGGCATATTATCTGTTAAACGATAATACTACATTATTAAACTGAAATACTTATTTTCTTCACAGAGTTGAATGCTCACCAACTATCCAATGATTCTGATAATTGAGGTCTATTCCCTTCTTAAGAAACCATAGCTTCCTTTCGGAGGTCTCATCTTTGCCAGAATACTTTCTTGTACATGTTACTTCACAAGTCTTGTTTTTGAGAAACTCAAGTTTATATGGAGAGGGTCTTATACGTTCTCCAAATACAACTTGACCCAAATTCTCAACTGGTGATTGGGTGTCATCTGAGGCACAGAAGTCAAAACTGCAACATGAATAGTTGTGATATCTTCACTATGTTCTATCAGCTAAGAATGTATAATGCTATTTATACTTCCAGGAAGTTTGTTATCACACATTCTAACATTATCTAATAACAACCAAACTCATGTCAAAATATACTGATTCCACTGTCGATGTATATAAAACCATGCATATGACAGGGTATATCATGTGATCAAAGGAACAGTCATTAAGTGCACATGCAATATGAATACTTACTGATCATATTCATATGGTATCACTGATGCTTCCGAGTTCAACCGATTTACAAAGAGTTTGATTTCTGACTGTAAAAAAGTTTGTTGCACATTATTATCCTTGTATAGTTTAATTAGAAAAATTATTCATCATACAGTTATTACCAATTGGTGAACGATTAAATATCGAAGTTCTGTAACCATGAAATATCCAACTTAGTTTATTGAAATTAGTAACTATTAGAAATATTATATTGTATACAATATAAATACTGTAAGTTATATTTATCCTTTATAACTTACAATATATCCAAAATACACAAACTATGTCCAATTAGATACTTTATTGCAAAGAAGACTTAATTACTAGATAAGAGAAGACATTTTAATACATACATAACAAAAGAAATATTTCATTAAAGCTTAAAACATATGTAGTACCATTCTGTACCATAGTAATTTATTAACAGAGATATGAAGTGTCAGTTCAACGTTATTATTACAGTACTGGAATTACACTGTGTAGAAGTAATTCCATTGTACGCTATTTATATATGTTGAAACACTATAAAAGTTATACAAAAATAGACCAAAATAACGATTATATTTTACTATTAAAATCGATTATACTTTTAGTAAAAATTATTCTACGTTTCATGATAAGCCGAGTGACACGTAAGAAATTCACTTTATCCAGAAATAGATATCTATTCTATCAGCGGGATTTGGCGACGAAATAATTGAAATATAAATCATCAGCGTATACCTTGCACGTATCCGATGTTTCTCCAGCCTTGCAGTAATTAACAGGAGCCAAGCCCGGTAAATAAAAGGCTGTGGCACTGTGCACGATCAAAAAAGTACAGAGAAGTGATATCGTCATAGCTGTTTTCGCCATTTGTAAAATCCGTTCTAAACTCTAAACAATCGGTAAATATTTGTAAGAGAAGATTCGAGAAATTGCATAGAAACTACGTTATAAGTAACGTATTTCAGCCCCGGCACAATAAATTTCGTCAATTACACACTATTGGTTAACTCGACCGACAAGAGGGTATAACGTCGTCATACATCGATATATTAAACTGCCACACTACGCCACGAAATATTTCGAGGTACCATGATACGTCAACGTTACGAACAATAATGAACAATGATTGCATTAGTGATAGCATCACTGGCACAAGATAAACCTGATGATGATGATGATGACGATTATAAATCGATATGTACCTAAAACGATAAAATATTCCTGCTGATAAATATATACCAAGGAATAATATTATTCATAAATTATAATTTTATCTGTGTAGTGCATAGAGGAGGAACGCTTGTTGTTTGTCCAGCTTCTTTGTTGTCGCAATGGGAGGGAGAGGTGAATAATCGTTGCAAGCGTTGAATCCTATCACTAAAGATTTACCATGGAAATGATCGAGAAACTGTTCCAAAACGACTAGCACAAAATGATATGGTTATAACCACTTATCACCTACTTTCCAGAGAATATAAAACCCATTCTGTACTTTTTAAGGTAGATCGAGGATAGTGCCATATGTTACATTTTCTATTAAATTCATATTCATATGTTGTATCAGATTTTCAAGACGTATGATTATATTTGTTTTTATAGATAGCGATGTATAGCCTTATATGTTTAGTTTGTCAATGTAGTATGAAATTGTATATAAGTAAACTCTCTTGCAGGCTGCTCCAGAAAATTTAGTTTTACAAAATGATTCGGAGGGATATAACAACAGCTTTGTTTACGAAAGTAATATTTTTGTATCTAACTGCATGTGGTAAGCTTAGGATGATGTGCTATTGTAATATATCTTACAGAACTGGATCTAATTGGCTTTCCATTGCAACGCTCATTTAGCGATGAGTGCCAATTAAATTCCTCTGTAATAATTCCAAAACGCCAATGGAGAAAAGAAGATATTTTACCTATATCTAGGATGCAGGCATGGTCAGTGTATAAAATAAATATCTTTTCAAGTAATAAGTGTAATTTTATAAAGTAATTCATTCATAAAATTTAGTATATTTTATTTTGAACTATGTCCTGTATAATCAAAAAGTATTCCTTTTTAATTTCTAGTATGTCAGTAAATGAATGCATTGAAAATTTGGATAAATGTTGGGCAATTCCAATTCTTTCCATATGTGATGGACAAGATAATGAGAAAACAGTATTATTAGGAATGTACAATCAATCGAAATAGTTCGTTACTATTCTAGCATGAACTGCAAGGGCTTAAAAAAGTAATTAATGGGATACCTATACTAATGCAGGAACATGTTAAATTATCAGGTGTACATGAACATCAAGTATGTTGTATAAGATAATTATTCATAAATTTTCTTTATTTTCAAACATTATCTAGAATATAGGTATGGACATTTGGAAAAGTGTTTCATCTTGACATTATTCTTTATTATTTAAGATAAACGTATCTGTTCTCAGTGTTTTTGAATTATTTAGATCAATAGCAGAAACTATGGATTGGATTGAATTTCCTAAAAGTAGTTTTGCAGGATGCTTGTATCTAGAAGCAAGATCAACAAATTTATTATTTTACGCTTCTTCAAGAATATCATCATGCAATTTGGTAAAGAATTTGGTTCCTGCAACGAATATGCAGGCATTCCTTTTTATAAAGATATGTGTTATGATGTTATAGATCATGGAAATAGTTGTAGTTAGAATAATGAATGAATTGTGGAAAGAAATTATACTACTCAATCAATATTTGTCAATACTTGAAACATATGAACAAAAGATAACAAACTTGCATCAGAATACAGTACCTATAAAGTTTCCCCAAGATTTTATTACTTCTTTTTATAAGGTAATTACTTAAAATTTTGCTTTTTTCTTCAAAGGAAACATTACAAATACAAGTTTTACATAGTGTCTTAATTCAATAATAAATATTTAGCCTTGTGAAGAAATAATGAGAAAGATTCATGGACTTTCAAATGGCGATAGCACTTTACCTGAGTGTGGTGACGATATTGATATGCCAGCTAGCTATTCCCATTGCGCTGAAAATGTTAAAGGAAAATACATTCTACAGAAAATTTTGATAACTGTTCATTTTCGAAAATAGAAAGATTTTGTCAATGCACTGTGGAGGATTCTTTTTGGTCTATGAGGATTCTAATGGATATATTTGTTTTCTTAGTATTAGGTAATAAATTTAATCTTTACATATTTGATGAGGTTGTGCCAGATATGAAGAAATAACGAATTCGTTTTGTATGATTTTTGAAAAATTGCTATCAGAGGGTTACGAACCCGAGGTACGTGATTATTTAGCTGAAGGAAATTTAATAAAATTTACCTAAAACTTCTTTCTCTAAAATCAATATTTATTGGAAAAATATGAAGAGTATTTTTTCTTGAAAAATAGCAATTTTTTTTAAATTAATTTTGCGGGTATTTGCACTATTATATTCATCATCAGCACGTCAACATACGTCGGAAAACAAAAAAAATCATACTTTTCGGAGGTATGCCGTTTTCGGAACTTTCTCCTAAAAACCTTCGTTTGAAACATTTTTAGAAGATGGTTAAAAGTATTCCTCATATTTCAAAATTCATTAGTTTTGATCTTTTAAATTGATAATTATGTCCATTGTTTTAATGAGATTAAATGTATTTTATTTTAACCGCTTTGACTAAAACAAGTAAATTTATATGACATTATTCCAGTAATGAACCATGAATGAACTGATACTCTTCGATCTGCCAGGTTACAAAGAAATAAAGACTAAATCTGATGAACAAAATTGCATCTCCATGAACTGAACCTTAAAAAAATGACGAAAAATTATTTTTTAACTGAATATTCTCCTGATAGGTAAACGTAATAAAGAAATAGTAACAATTATATTGCGGAAATAAAAATTCAAATGCATTTTTCGAACCACACAACAAAATGGCCGGCTATTAAATGGTGGTGCGATCTCAAGGTTTAAAACTGTTAAAAGGTGTCATTAAATATGTACATGTACATACATACAGCGTGTGACACGGATAGCTACCCGTTCGTGAATTCACCTAATGGTCAGAAATCCGAATGTACTCTAACATGGGACATTCGGGTTTCTGACTTTTAGGTGAAATCACTTGTAGCCACATGCTTACCGAAAAGATATTGGTAAACAGGATTAGCCCTTGCGTATTTCATGCCTGAAACGAACTATTTGTCATTTTAACCCCCTCCAGCATATCTTCCGTGCCCACTAACTGTCAAACACAAAATCTTATGAGGCTGTCATTGACCGTAGCCCAACACACTGTTTTAAATGAAATCTTTTTAAGGCAGGGTTGACGCTCGTCCATAATCGTAATTATGGGGGGG